>NW_027264540.1:0-16571 GCF_036320965.1 Panulirus ornatus | reverse complement strand
CAGCTAGAGACTTGAGATGTGAACGAATGGGGCCGTTGTTGTCTTTATCCCCTAGCGCTACCTTGCACACATGAGGGGTGGGATTTATATTCCATGTGTGGCGAGGTGGCGATGGGAATAAATAAAGGCAACAGTATGAATTTTTTTTTTTTTTTTTGGCCGCTGTCTCCCAGCGTTTGGTAACAATATGTATATATATTAATATAATATATATATTTTTAATATATATATTTAGTCTGTGTGTTGTTTTATATATGTGTACATTGGGGATGTATGGGTATTTAAAATTTGCGTGCAGGGGTGTATGTTTTTAATGGGGTAGGGGGGGGGTTTGGGCCATTTTTTTTCTCTGTTTCCTTGCGAAAACCTGAAAAAACGAGGTTGCAGCGAAAAAGCAAAATAAATAAAAAAAATTTTTCCCAAACCCAGGGGTTGGGGGGGGGCCCCTTCTTTCATGATGGTGGGGGGATTTTTGGGCCCAAATTTCGGGTATTTTGTGATCAATTTTAATGGTGTTTTTCCCAGCGGGGTTTTCTGAAAATCCCTTTGGAAGATTAGCATTAACAGGGGAGAAAAGGAAAAAAGATATTTCTTAAATGCACCCCTGGTTTGTTTTTATTTTTACTGATTTTTAAATTAAACCCATAATCAAGATTTAAACCTTGATATTGTATAAAAGGGGTTAAGGGAAAAAAGGGGTAGAGTTTTTTAAATTCCTTCAAAATGGTTTGGGGTTGATGAATTTTCCTAAGAAATTTTTTTTTAATCTGCTTATTTTAAATTTGTTTACTTTTTTATCAACTTCTTTTTCCAGGTTGTGAGCTGAAAACCTTATTGTGTGTGGAAATTTGACTGTGTGGTAAAATTTAAACTGAAAAAAGAAAATAAAGTTATGTGAAACAGTGATTCATAATTCGCAAGCCCATAAAAATTTAAATTTTTTAAGTAATTTTGTTTAGGGGTTTTTTCATTGGGCCCCAAAAATTCCTTTTTCCCCCTTTTTTTCACAATTTATATGTTTTACTAACATTCACATACTGAAAACTCATTTTTTGGTTTTTTCCCGTTATTAATTATTACCCAGGTTGTTCTTTTTTTTTTGATATGAAGGGGGGGATTAGAGAGCTTGGGGCGAAGGGGGAGTCGTTGTTGTTCGCTGAGGATACAGTCTGGGGGTGTTTTATTGAGAAATGCAAAAAGCTGGGGGCCCTGATTTTGGGGTAAAGTGTGGGGAAAGAAAAAAGGGTTAAGATTTAAATTGAAAAAAGGGGAAAAAAGGTTTTTAGGTACAGTGGGGTTTGGAGGGTAAAGTAAATTTGGGGAAAAAAAGTTTGAATGGAAAAAAAAAAGGGGGAAAAAAAGTTTTTAGATTTTGGGGTGGATCTGACAGCAGATGGAACCATGGAAGGGGAAAGGGGATCTTTGGGGGGGGGAGGGAAAAAAATTTCCGGGACCCTTTTGAAAAAGTGTGGAAGTGGAGAACATTATCTGGGAAAAGGGCAAAAATGGCTTTTTTTTTTAAAGGAATAGGGTTTCCCCAAAAAAATTGTTTTTTGGGTTGGAGGGTGGGCTATGGTTTAGGTTGTGGCGGAGGATTTTTTGTGCTGGAAATGGATGTTTGAGGCAATTTTGGTGGTGTGAGGGGGTTTGATCGGAAGTAACGAAATTTTTGGAGAGAGGGGGTGGAAATAAAAAAAAGTGTGGTTGAGAGAGCAGAAAAAGGGGTTGTTTTAAAAGGGTTTGGGAATGGGGGAAAATGAGTGGGGGAAAGATTGACCAAAGAGGATATATGTGCCCGGAGATGGAGGGAAGAGGAGAAGTGGGAAAACCAAAATTGGAGGGGGGGAAAAAATGGATTTTGGAAAAAGTTTTTGTGTGATCGGGGTTTAAAACACGCAGGAGGGTGAAAGGGGGAAAGGGGAAAGGGGTGAATTGGATCGATGGGTATCCCGGGGTTTGCGGGGCTGTAAGTGGTTTTAAATAAAAGGCTTTGGGGAAGGGGCTGGGGAAAACCCAGGGGAAAGCTGTGTGGGTATTTAAAATCTTTTGTGTGGAGAAATGTATAAACATGTGTATGGGGGGGTTTGGGCCCAAATTTCTCTTTTTATTTTTTCCTTGGGCAAAAACCTGCAAACAGGGGGGGAAGCGCCCCCAAAGCAAAAAAAAAAAAATATATATTATATATATATATTTTATGAGGGGATTGCAGTGGAATTTTAAAAAAAATTTTGGGGGGGGGTGACTTTTATTGTTGATTGGTTGGTAAGGTTTTTTAATGAAATGTTGATTTAGGTGAGGGGGCGGGAGGATTGGCGGAAAAGGTTGCATAGTGAAATTGTAAAAAAGGCCCAAAGGGGGAAAAGGGGGAAGTGAGTGTCAATTACAGAGGAAAAAATTTTGGGTTGAGTTTTCCTTTTTAAATTATAGGGGAGGGGTATTGATTGGGGGGGTTAAAGGGGCATTTACAGAGCATCGTTGGGGGAAAGAAGGGGGGGGTTTTCCCGAAGTGGTAGGGTTTTGGTGGATCGGGTGTTTGCTTTGAAAAAGGGTATTTAGAAATATTAAAAAGAAAAGGGATTTGTATGTGCATTTTGGTTTGGGGGAAGGGGCAATGATAGAGGTGATAGAGATGTTTCCTGGGAAGGGTATTAAAAATTTTTGGTGTGGGAGGAAAGGTTTTTTTAGAAGCAGGGGAAAATTTTTTTATGGGGATGAAAGGGGATGTGAAACGTGGGGAGAGGAAAGTGATTGGTTCTCAGTGAATGTAAAGGGTTTTCGGCAGGGGGGGGTGATGTTTTCCATGGTTTTTTTTTAATTTTTTTATGGTTGGGGGGGTAAAGGAGGTAAATGCAAGGTCCCGGAAAGAGGGGCAAGTTGAAAATTGTTGGGGGTGAGAGGTTGGGAATTTAGTCAATTTTTTGTTCGCTGATGTTTAAACGTGGGGGCCTGATTCGGGGAGAAAAAGGGAGAAGCTGGGGGGGACTGAGTTTGGTAAAATGGGGGGGAAGAAAAAAGTTGAGAGTAAATGTGAAAAAGCAAGGTTATTTGGTTTCAGTAAGGGGGGAGGGGCAAAATCAATTTTGGGGGGTGGTTTGAATGGGGAAAAAATGGAGGGGTGAAGGGTTTTAGAAATTGGGGGGTGGATCTGGGCAGCGGGTGGAACCATGGAAGGGAAGTGGTTTATAGGGGGGGGGAGGGGGGGAAAATTTTGGGGGCTTGAAAAATGTTTGGAAGTCGAAAAAAAAACCAATTTAAAATTTTTTTGGAAAAAAAAAAAAAATGGGTTTTTTTGAGGGGGAAAAATGGGTTAACAATGCTTTTATGGGTTTCGAGGGGTGGGCCCATGGATAAGATGTGGAGGAGGGAGGGATTGTGGGAAATGGATGTTTGGGACAATGTGTGGTGTGGGTGGTTTGAGGATTAAGTAACGTAAGGGTAAGAGAGATGTGGGGGGGAAATAAAAAAGCGGGGTTTTGAAGAAAGAGGGGGGTTTTTTGAAAGGGTTTTGGGGAAAGGGAGAGAATGAGTGAGGAGAGATTGACCAAGAGGATAGATGTGTCGGAGGTGGAGGGAACAGGAAAAGGGGGAAAAAATTGGGGGTAAAAAGGGTTGGAGTGAAAAAGATTTTGTGTGATCGGGGTTTAAAACATGCGGGAGGGTGAAAGGAGGGAAAGAAATAGAGGGGAATTGGAGTATGGGGGTTAAGGGGTTGAGTGCGTCAGGGGATTAAAGGGAAAGGCATGTAAAGGGCCCCGGGGGGTAAACCAGGGAAAAAGCTGTGTGGGGAAAGGGTTATATTTCCCGTGTGGGGCGTTGTATGTACTTTTTGGGGGGGGGGGGGTTGGGCCCATTTTTTCGTCTGTTTTTGGGGCCCCTCACAAACGGGGGGGACCGACAAAGTAAAAAAAAAAAAAAAAAAAATTTTATATTTTTTATTTTTTTTATAAAAAATTTTTTTCCTTTTTTTTAAAACTACCCCGCCTTTTCCCCCCATTAAGGAGGTAGCATTAAAACAAGGCGGGGCCCTTTGGGGTTTATCCAAAACCGGGCCCCCCCTCTTTTTCCTTTTTTTGGGAAAAATTAAAAAAAAAAAGAAAAAAAAAAAAAGGGGGGAGGTTTTCCAGCCCCCCGGGTCCCTCCCCTTTTAGCCCGCCTTCTAAAAACCCCAAGGGAATACGTGGGAAGTTTTCTTCATCCCCTACCCCCAAGGGATATAATATAAAATATTTAATATATTTTAAATTAAAATATATATATATATTTTATCTTTCTTTTTTTTTTTTTAAACTATTGCCATTTCCCCATTAGCAAGGTAGCTTTTAAAAACCGAGGACGGGGCCTTTTTTTTGGGGAAAATCCTCACCGGGCCCCCACTCTTTTTCCTTCTTTTGGAAAATTAAAAAAAAAAAAAAAAAAGAGGGGGGAAAGGATTTCCACCCCCATCCCCCCCCTTTTTGGGGTTTGCCTTTTAGGGCCCAAAGGGAAATTAGTGGGAAGTATTTTTTTAATCCCCTTTTCCCCATGGTTATATATTGTATGTGAACGAAGGGGGCCCTTTGTTGTTTTTTTCCTAGCGTTCCTCGCACACATGAGGGGGGGTGGGGTTTTTCCAGTGGGAAGGGGGCATGGGAATAAAAAAGGCAGACAGTATGAATTTGAAAATTTTTTTTATTATGTTGTGTGTATATTTATAAATATAAATATATATATATATAATATATATATATTTTTTTTTTTTTTTTTTTAAATACTTTGTCGCTGCCCCCGGGGTCTGGAGGTAGCGAAGGGAAAACAGACGAAAAAAATTTGGGCCCCAAACCCCCCCCCCCCATCCCACAGGATTTTACCACTCCAAACAGAAAATATACTTTTACTAAAGCTTTTCCACTTTTCCCCCAAAGACGCTTCAAACCCTTTGATTCAACCCACTGAAGAGGGTAAACCCCGGTATCCCCACATCGACCCAATTCCTCTATTCCTTCCCCCTTTCACCCCCCTGCATGTTCGGGCCCGATCACACAAAACCCTTTTTCACCCCATTTTTCCACCCCAAATTTTTGGTTTCCCCCTCTTTCCTTGCCCCTCCCCCCCGACCATATACCCTCTTGGTCAATTTTTCCCCCATCATCCCCCCCTTGCCCCCAAAACCCACTTCAAAACCCCCTCTTTGTCTTTAAACCCACGTTTTTTATTTCCCAATCCCCTTTTCCCCTTACGTTACCATCGTTTCCAAACCACCCACCCCAAATTGCCCTAAAAATTTCTTTTTTCCAAAGCAACCCACCCTTTGCGCAAAAACTTTACCATACCCCAAGCCTCGAAACCATAAACATTTTGGAACCATTTCCTTAAACATACCCATTTTTGTTTTTGAGTTTAATGTTTTGACTTCCAAACATTCTTAAAGGGCCCCCCCGAATTTTCCCCCCTTTCCCCCCTTTTTGATCCATTTCCCGTTTCCCTTGGTTCCACCGCTCCCAGCCCCACCCCCAATTATCTAAAACACTTCATTTCCCTCCATTTTTTTTCCCCCCTTTAAAAACTCACCCCCCAATTAAACTTGCCCCTAATACTGTCCCAAAATAACCTTCTCTTATTCACTTTACTTTTAAAACTTTTTTCCAAAACCTTTCCCAAACTCAGTCCCCAGCTTTGCGTTTCTCACATGAATCACCACCAGGCGGTATCAAAAGCAAAACAACAACTGACTATTCCCCAACCCTCCCCTCACCCCCAAAGACTTATACTTGCCCTTTTTCCCAAAATGTTTGTACATTGAGTTATGGTTTATGTATATTTGATTGGGGAAAGTGTATGTATATACATGTGTATGGGGGTGGGTTGGGCCATTTTTTTTTTGTTGTTTCCTTCGCTCCCTTGAAAAAGGGGAACAGCAACAAAGAAAAATTTAAATAAATTTTAATATCGTCCAGAAATTCATAACTTAAGGCCCGAACTGATCTATGTTTTGGAGAAAAAGCTTTAGCAAAACTTTTGTGAAAAGCACCCTCCTAAAGGGCCAAAAACCCAGGGAAAGTTACACAGGGGGCTGCCCTGGGGCCCAAGAAAATGACATCCAAAACAGTCCCCTTGCCCAGGTAAAGTAAATAAGTTTCCCCCAAAGGGGAACGGGGCAAACCCTTAAAAAACCCTTTGTGGCAAAAGTAGTAAATTTTTTAAAAACACATTTTTTTTCAGACAAAATATTTTATTTATTACACTTGGGGGGTTTTTCCCCCGCGCCCAGTGAGATATGCCAGGAAATAGAAAAAGAATGGCCCCCCACTCATAAAACCACCCATACTTGCACAAAATACATACCCAACATAAAAAATACAAAGTACATTCCTATTGCTTGCCTTCATTTTTTCCCTGTTGAAACCCTGTCAACACCCGCCCGCAGCCCCGGAAAGCAAAAAAAAAAGGGCCACTTTTGTTCCCCAAAAATTCCAGTCTCTAGCTGTTTGGTAAGGCCCAAAAACCCACGACCTTTCCAGGTTTTTGAAAGAGAAAATAAACTTTTGTATTTTTTATTACCCAAAAGGGCCCCTCTCCACGGCTTCTGCATGCAGAAGCAGGAATGAGAAGGTATTAATGGGGAACGGGCTCCATTCAATTTTTTGGGAAATTGAAAAAACCCCTTTGGGCAGAAGATAGTTTTTTCCCACTTGGGGTTTAAACCCATTTTGAATAAAAGTCCAGAAAACTCTACAAAATCCCCCACATTCACAAAAACTTCACTTCAGTAGATTCTTTTAAGTCCTTTTCAAAATACTCCCCTTTCACCTCAAAAAATTTAATGCCCCTTGAAATAGGAAAGGGCACTTAAAAAGGGATGGGTTTACAGCTGAAATGTTGGGGGTGGTGGGGGAAAAATTTGGGGATAGTTGGATCATTTGATAGGTTATTGCATGGAAAGAGAAGATTAGCCTGGGTTTTGGGTGAGTTACTATTGTTCCTTTATTCAAAAAAAAAGGGTTTTTAAAGGATTTTTATGTACCCAAAAGTGGGGAACAAAATCTTATATACCCGAAAAAAAAATGTGTGAAAGAGTGTTTATTTGAAAGGTGATGAAATGGACAATGCCAATTAACAGGGAAAGGGGTTTTTTTTGGAAAAAATAGGGGAATGTGAAACTTTTGCTGTGAGAGTAAAAAATATTTGAAAAGGTAAGAAGCTATTGAAATTTTTGTAATTTGGAGAAAACATATAAATCAGAGGATGTTTTGGGAAAGCCTTTTCAGAGGACAAATTTTATGTTGTGAGTAATAGGAGTTGAGGTTTAAAAATTTTGGGGATATTGTGGGTTGGGGGCCAGGGCTATGTTTGGGAAAACACTTTTTGGTTTTTTTTTTTTTATTTTTTTCATTTTTACTAAACTTTATTTGCCCAACTCCCGTTGCGAAGGTAGTCTGGAAAAGACAAAAAAAGGGCCCAAATTTTTGTTTCCCCTCAGTCTCTAAATGCCATGGTTAGCATGAAACTAAGTCCCTTTAACTCCCGGTTTTTAACATATACATTTTTATATATATATTTATATATTATAATAATATAAAAATTTATATATATATTTTGTTATGGATGGGGTTGTTTTGGGAGGTAAATGCAAGGTTTTGGAAAAAGGGGCAAGTATGAATTGTTGGGGATAGAGAGCTTGGGACGGAGTCGTTTGGTTTTTCGCTGTGTACGCGTGGTGGTGATTCTGTGAGAAAAATGAGAAGCTGGTGATGAGTTTTTAAAGTGGGGAAGAAGAAAGTTGAGAGTGAATGTGAATAAAGCAAAAGGTTATTTTGGGACAGTAGGGTTTAGGGTCAATCATTGGGAGGTGAGTTTGAATGGAGAAAAACTGGGGGGAAGGGAAATGTTTTAATATCGGGAGTGGATTGGAGCGGTGGAACCATGGGGCGAAGTGGATCATGGGGGGGGGGGGGGGCAAAATTCTGGGGGCCTTGAAGAATGTGTGGATCGGAACATTATTCGGGGGGAAAGCAAAAAGGGTTGTTTAAGGAAAAGTGGTTAAAAAAAATGTTGTTGGTTGGGGGCTTGGGCTTTTGGGTAGGTTGTGCGAAGGAGGAGGATGGGGGAAATGAGTGTTTGGAGGACAATGTGTGGTGTGGGGTGGTTTGATCGAGTGAGTAGTAAAGGGTTTAAAAGAGATGTGTGGGGGAAATAAAAAAAGGTGGTTGGGGAGAGCAGAAGAGGGGGTTTTTTTAAATGGTTTGGGACATGGGGAAAGGGGGAGGAAAAATTGCCAAAAAGGGGTTATTTCGGGGGGTTGGAGGGGAAAAAGGAGAAGAGGGAGACCAAATTGGGGGGTGGGAAAGATGGAGTGAAAAAGTTTTGGGTCGGGGCCCCGCGCAGGGGGGGAAAGGAGGGCAAGGAAAGGTGAATTGGAGGTGTGGTTTACCCGGGGTTAGTGCTGTCAGTGGATTGAATCAAGGCATGTAAACGTTTTGGGGGAAACCCTGGAAGTGTGTAGGTTGTGTATTTGCGGGGTGGAGGGTATATGTTGTGTGGGGGGGTTGGGCCCTTTTTTTTTTGTTTCCCTTTCGCTACCTTTCAAACGCGGGGGGACAGGACAAAATATAAAAAAAAAAAAATTTTTTTTTTTTAAAATATTTTTTTCCCCTGGGGATTAAGAAAAATTCCTGTATTCCCTGGTGTCTGAAAAAAAAAAAAAGGGGAGGGGGGCGGGTTAAATCCTCCCCCCCCTCGTTTTTTTTTTAATTTTAAAAGAAGGGAGGGGGGGAGGTGGGATTTTTTAAGGCCCAGTTGTTCGGACGTATGAAAGGGGGGGGGAAAGGGGGATGTATGAAAAAAAATTATTATAAAAAAAAAATTTAATTTTTAAATTTTTAAAATAATATAATTTAAAAAAAGAGTTGGGGTGAGAGACTATCATTAAATTTTAGGGAGAATAAAAAGATGTTCTGGAAGGGGGTAAATAGTGCGTAAGACAAGGAGCAAATGGGAACTCAGTGAAGGGCGAAATGGGGGGGTGATAAAAAGTAGTGGTGATGTGAGAAGGAGTGGAATGAGTTTTTTTAAGGTTTGTTGAATGTGTTTTGATGAAGAGTAGCAGATATAGGGTTTTTGGGTCGAGGTGGTGTGAAAAAGAGAGGGTTAGGGAAAATGATTTGGTAAACAGAGAAGAGGTAGTAAAGCTTTGCGGAAGATAAAAAACCCGGGCAAGGCAGCGGGTTTTGGGATGGTATTGCAGTGGAATTTATTAAAAAAGGGGGTGACTGTATTGTTGACGGGTTGTAAGGTTATTTAATGTATGTATGACTCATGGTGAGGTCCTGAGGATTGGCGGAATGCGTGCATAGTGCCATTGTACAAAGGCAAAGGGGATAAAGTGATGCTCAAATTACAGAGGTATAAGTTTGTTGAGTATTCCTGGTAAATTTATATGGGGGGTATTGATTAAAAGGGTGAAGGCATGTACAGAGCATCAGATTGGGGAAGAGCAGTGTGGTTTCAGAAGTGGTAGAGGATGTGGATCAGGTGTTTGCTTTGAAAAAAATGTATGTGAGAAATACTTAGAAAAAACAAATGGATTTGTATGTAGCATTTATGGGTCTGGAGAAGGCATATGATAGAGTTGATAAAAATGCTCTGTGGAAGGTATTAAGAATATATGGTGTGGGAGGAAAGTTGTTAGAAGCAGTTGAAAAGTTTTTATCGAGGATGTAAGGCATGTGTACGTGTAGAAGAGGAAAGTGATTGGTTCTCAGTGAATGTAGGTTTGCGGGCAGGGGTGTGTGAT
Source organism: Panulirus ornatus (assembly GCF_036320965.1). Classification (NCBI taxonomy): domain Eukaryota; kingdom Metazoa; phylum Arthropoda; class Malacostraca; order Decapoda; family Palinuridae; genus Panulirus; species Panulirus ornatus. The sequence continues at coordinate 6,802 of NW_027264540.1, read as the reverse complement.
GTCTCCATGGTTGTTTAATTTGTTTATGGATGGGGTTGTTAGGGAGGTAAATGCAAAAGTTTTGGAAAGAGGGGCAAGTATGAAGTCTGTTGGGGATGAGAGAGCTGGGAAGTGAGCAGTTGTTGTTCGCTGATGATACAGCGCGGTGGTGATTCATGTGAGAAACTGCAGAAACTGGTGACGGGGTTTGGAAAGTGTGTGGAAGAAGAAAAATTAAGAGTAAATGTGAATAAAGCAAGGTTTTTTAAGGTACATAGGGTTGAGGTCAAGTCAATTGGGAGGTGAGTTTGAATGGAGAAAAACTTTGGGGGAAGTGAAGTGTTTTAGATATCTGGGAGTGGATCTGGCAGCGGGATGGAACCATGGAAGCGGAAGTGGATCATAGGGGGGGAGGGGGGGCGAAAATTTGGGGCCTTGAAAATGTGTGGAAGTCGAGAACATTATCCGGAAAGCAAAAATGGGGATGTTTGAAGGAATAGTGTTCCAAAAATGTGTATGGTTGCGAGGCGTGGGTATGGGTAGAGTTGTGCCAGGAGGATGGATGTGCTGGAAATGAATGTTTGAGGACAATGTGTGGTGTGAGGTGGTTTGATCGAGTAATAACGTAAGGGGAAGAGAGATGTGTGGAAATAAAAAGAGCGTGGTTTAGGGGAGCAGAAGAGGGTGTTTTAATGGTTTGGGCACAGGGAGAGAAAGAGTGAGGAAAGATTGACCAAAAGATAAAATGTGTCGGAGGTGGAGGGAACAGGAGAAAGGGAGACCAAAATTTGGAGGTGGAAAGTTTGGGGTGAAAAAGATTTTGTGTGATCGGGCCTGAACATGCAGGAGGGTGAAAGGAGGGCAAGGAATAGAGTGAATTGGAGCGATGTGGTAATACCGGGTTACGTGCTGTCAGTGGATTGAACAAGGCATGTGAAGCGTCCGGGTAAACCATGGAAAGCTGTGAAAGGTATGTATATTTGTGTGTGGGACGTTGAAATTTTAACATGTGTATGGGGGGGGGGGTGGATTTCTTTCGTCTGTTTCCTTGCGCTACCTCGCAAACGGGGGAAAACAGCGACAAAGTAATAAAAAAAAAAAAAAAAAAAATTATATATATATAAATTTTTTTTTTTTTTTAAAATTATTTTAATACTTTTAAAACTTATTAGGGTTTATCTCACAAAACCCCCTTTTGATTCTTGGTAATTTAAAAAAACAGAGGGAGATTAGGCTCCTTTTTTTAGTGTTTACACAGGAATACTAGAGTTTTTCTTTATAGGATAAATATATATAATATATATATATTTATATAATATATATATATAATTTATTATTATTTTTTATTTTTATATACTTTGTCGTTTGTTCCCGCTTTTGCGAGGTAGCGCAAGGAAACAGCGAAAGAAAGGGCCCCAAACCCCCACCCCCACACACATGTATATACATACGCCCCAACACGCAAATAATATACCTACACAGCTTTCCATGGTTTACCCCAACCTTCACATGCCTTGATTCAACCCACTGACACCCACGTCAACCCCGGTATACCACATCGTCCAATTCACTCTATTCCTTGCCCTCCTTTCACACCTTCTGCATGTTAGCCCCGATCACACAAATCTTTTTCACTCCATCTTTCCACCTCCAATTTGGTCTCCCTGTTCTTCTCGTTCCCCCCACCTCCGACACTTTATATCCTTTGGCCCAAATTTTCCTAAATCTTTTTTTTCTCTCCATGTCCCCAAACCATTTAAAAAACACCCTTTCTGTTTCCTTAAACCACTTTTTTTTAAATTTCCCCCACACAATTCTCTCCCCCTTTAACGTTACTTACTGATAAAACCCACCTCACCCAAAAAGTGTCCCCCAAACATCTATTTCCAGCACATCCATCCTCCTGCCCCAAAAAACCAAACCCCATACCCCCTCGCAACCAAAAACAACATTTTTGGGAACCCACTTTTTCCCTTCAAAAATCCCCATTTTTGTTTTGAGATAGTGTTCTCGATTTAACACTTTTTTTTAAAGGGGCCCCCAAATTTTACCCCCTTTTCCCCCAAACCCTAGATCCGCCCCGCTTCCTTTGGTTTCCCATCCGCTGCCACACCCACCCCCAGAAACCCAAAAACATTTTATTCCCCCATTTTTTCCCTCCATTCAACTCCCCTCCCAATTGACTTGCCCCTAAACCCCTACTGTACCAAATTTAAACCTTTGTCTTATTCACTTTACTCTTAATTTCTTTTTTCACACATTTTTCCCAAAAACTCATCACCGTTCTGCATTTTTTCATTTGAATCAGCCACCAGCGCTGTTTTCATCACAAAAACAACAACTGACTCCCTTTCCCAAGCTCTCTTCCCAAAACGACTTCATATTTCCCCCCTTCTTTCCAAAACCTTTGCTTTTACCCCCCTAAAAACCCCACCCTTTTAAACCCAAATTAAACAACCATGGAGACTTTCCAAAACACCCCTGCCCCCAAACCTACTTTAATTTGGAACCAATCTTTTTCCCTTCTTTTACCGTACATTTTGCCTTACATCCCGATAAAAAATTTTCATGTTCTAACAATTTTCCCTCCCCACACCATATATTTTTAATAATTTCCCCCAGAGATCTCTATCAACTCTATCATATGCCTTCTCCAAAATCCAAAAAAGTACATAAAAATTCCATTTGTTTTTTAAAAGTATTTCTCCCCTACATTCTTCAAAGAAACCCCTGACCCAAACACCCCCTTCCCCTTCTAAAACCCACAGGGATCCCTTGTCCATGCCTTCACCCCTAAATCAATTTTGCTCCCATATTTTTTACCGGAAATTTTATAAACCCAAAATTATACCTTTGTAATTTGAGCCCTAATTTTTTCCCCCCTTTTCCTTTTTGTAAAAGGGCATTTATGCATGCTTTTCCCCCAATCCTAGGCCCCTTCACCATGATTCATCCCATACTTTAAAAAAACCTTCCCAAAACCATAAATTTAAAACAGTACCCCCCTTTTTTAAAAAATTTTCCCATGAAAAACCACCCCAAAACCGTCCCCTTGCTGGTTTTCATCTTCCGATGGATGGGGTTTTGGGGAGGGTAAATGAAAAGATTTTTGGGGAAAAGGGGGGCAAGTAGAAGTTTTTGGGGGAAATGAAAAGAGTTTGGGGAAAGTGAGTCGGGTTGTTGTTCGTTGATGATACAGCGCTGGTGGTGTTTCATGGGGAAGAAACTGCAGAAGCTTTGCGGTTTTTGGGAAAAAAGTGTGTGGAAGAAAAATTTTAAGATTTAAATGGGGAATAAGAAAAGGGTTATTAGGTACAGTAGGGTTGGGGGGTAAAAGCCCAATTGGGGGGTTTGAGTTTGAAGGGAAAAAAACTGGAGGAAGTGAAGTGTTTTAGTTATCGGGGGATTTGGACCTGGAAAGGGGATGGAACCTTTGGGGGGAAGTGGATCTTAGGGTGGGGGAGGGGGGGGGAAAATCCGGGGGGCCCTTTGAAGAATTGGGGGAATCGGGGAAATTATTGGGAAAGAAAAAATTTTGGGTTATTTTTTAAAGGAATAGGGGTTTCCCAAAATTTTGTATGGTTGCGGGGGCGTGGGAAAGGTTTTTTAGAGTTGGGGCCAGGGGGGATGGATGTGCTGGAAATGAGATTTTTTGGGACAATTTTTGGGGGTGTGAGGGGGTTTTGTTTCGAGTGAGAAAAACGAAAGGGGTTTAAGAGAGAGGGTGTGGAAAAAAAAAAGAGCGTGGTTGAAGGGGCAAAAAGAGGGTGTTTTGAAGGGGTTTTTGGGCACTTTGGAGAGAAAGAGTGGGGAAAAAGGATTGACAAGAGGATATATGTGTCGGAGGGGGGGGAAACGAGGAAACAGGGAGAAAAAATTTTGGAGGTGGAAAATGGAGTGAAAAAAAATTTTGTTAAAATGGGGGCCTCCCCAACTTTCAGGGGGGTAAAAGGAGGGCAAGGAAAAAGAGAAAAATTTGGATCGTGGGGTTTATTCCGGGGTTGACGTGTGTCAGGGGGTATTAAATTTCAAGGATGTAAAGGTTTGGGGGGAAAACCCAGGGAAAAAGGGGTGAGGTATTTTATTTTTTGCATTTTGGGGACATAGGGTTTTTACATTTTGTTATTGGGTGGGGTTGGGCCCAAATTTCTTTCTTTCTTTTTCCTTTCGCTACCTCGCAAAGGGGAGACAGGACAAAGTAAAAATAAAAAAAAAATAATAATAATGACTAAGGGTTAAGGGACCCTGGGGTTTGGCAAATGCTTGAAATAGTGCCTTTTGTAAAAGGAAAAGGGGAAAAAAGGTGAGGCTAAAATTCAGATTAAAATTTTGTTGAGTTTTCCCTGCGAAATTTTAAATTATTTTTGGGGGGTATTGATTGAGGGGGGTGAAGGCAAGTAAAGGACATCAGTTTGGGGGGAAAAGCATTTTTTTGGTTTTAAAGAAGGGGTTAGGGGATGGGGGGAAATCAGGGTGTTTTTTTTTTGAAAAATGTATTGTGAAAAAATATTTTAAAAAGCAAATGGATTTTTTTATGTACCCTTTAGGGGATCGGGAAATGATATCATATAGAGATCTTTTGTGGAAGGTACCCAAGAATAATGGGGGTTAAGAGGACGTTGCTAGAAGCAGGGGAAAATTTTTTAATCGGGGTTTTATAAGGAAAGGTATGATTTGGGAAGAGAGGAAAGTGTTTGGGTTTTCTTTGTGAGTGTCATTTTTGCAGCAGGGGTGTGTTATGTCTCCATGGTTGTTTAATTTGTTTATGGATGGGAGGGGTTAGGGGGGTGAATGCAAGAGTTTTGGGGAGAGGGGGAAGTATGCATTTTTTTGTGGATGATAGTGCTTGGAAGTTTGGGGTTATTGTTCGGTGATGATACAGCACTTTTGTTTCTTTTTTTCAACCTTCAAAAGCTTTTAAAATTAAAATTTTTAAATTTTTTACAAAAAAAAGCTAATTAAAATTTTAAAAAACCAATTTTAGGGCAGTAATAAAACAATTTATTAAATTTTAATTTTTAAAAAAAAAACCCAAATTTAAAATTTTTTTTTAAAAAATTTTTAATTTTTTTGGCCCCCTGGGAAAAATATTATAGGGTTTTTTAGGGCCCAAAATTTTTACATTAAAAATTTTTTAAACCAAAATTTATCCCTTTGGAAACCCCAAAAAAGGTTTTGTTTTATTTTTAAAAATTTTCCCAAAAAAGTTATTTTGGGTTTCAAGGGTTTGGTAAAAGATAGAGCTGTGCAGAAGGAGGATGGGTGTGCTAGAAATGAGTGTTTTTAGGACAGTAGGGGGTGTTTGGGGGGTTTGATCAATTAAGTAATAATGGGGTTAAGAGAGATGTGTGGTAAAAAAAAGAGTAAAGGTTTAGGAAACAGAAAGGGGGGTTTTTGAAATGGTTTTTTGGCACATGGAGGGAATGAGAAGGGGAAAAGATTTCAAAGAAATTTAAAAGTGTCAAAGGTTGAGGGGAAAGAGAAGTGGGAGACCAAAAATTTGGGGGTGAAAAGACGGAGTGAAAAAGATTTTGAGTGGGTCGGGGGCCCGAAAATGCAGGAGGTTAAAAAGGGATCAAGGAATAGAGTAAAAATTTGGGAAAGATGTGGAAAACCGGGGGGTCAACGTTTTTGTCAATGGACTGAACCAGGGCAGTGAAGCATCTGGGGGGGAAACCCTGGAAAAAAATTTTGTGGGGGGCCCGGGGGTGGGAAAAAGGGGGTTGTTGGGGTTTTGGTTCATTATACATGGCTAGATACTTTTTTAAAAACAAAAAACTTTGGGGGGGGCCCCATTCTGTTTTAAAAGGAAAATGTAGTCTATAATGCCGAGTTTAATGTTTTTTTAAGAAGCCAAGATCTTTCTCAGTGGGATTAAAAATTACATACATGTTTGATTTTTGAAGAAAATAGAAAAATGAAAGAATAATTTAAGATATGAAACCCGAGCATTCTTTTTAATTTTTTTTTGCTTTTATCAAAAAAAAAAAGTTTTGGAAGAAAAGTTGGTAAAGAGTACGTTACTTTTTTTCCTTTTCAGGGTGAAAATCATCAAAGCCAGATAAAAACTTAGTGGAATACATTGTTAATCAGTTCCCTTTACTTAAAAAAAATTGGTATGTACATTAGATTACATACTAAAAGTGGTTTACTCATCAAAAAAGAAATCATTTTCAAACTCAAATCTACATTCATCATGGACCCTTTAAACCCCATTGGATGTTGTTCCCCTATGATACACTCTTATAAAAACAGACGAAGAACAATTTTGGGGAGATATTTTAAAAAAGAGGGAATATTAAGGTGAAGTTATTAAGACAAAAAATCATAAATTTGTGAAGGTTTTTTGAGACTAAACATCTAAATTTTAAACACAAAAAGGGGCAAAAAAAAAAAAGCGTTCAATAGGGCTTACCTTTAAAAAGCAACACGAGGGGAGGGCCCTGGGTTCTTGGTTAAAAAGAGTTACAGTCGGTTTTTTCAAAAACTCTTGGGATGCCATCTGTTTAAAGAATGAAGACTGAGGTTTAAAAAAAACAGAAAGTACAGGGTTTAAAATTTAAAAATAAAAAGGAAAAGAAGAAAAAACATCGCATTTAATCCACTTTTTTTATATTGAAAAATTTTTGCATGTTTTTTGAGTAAAAAAATATTTTGGACATTTTTTTCTGGAACTTTAAATTTCCTGACTTTTTCCCAAACCCTTTATACCATCTACTAAAATTCATTCAAATTCAGGGGTTGGGGGCAGTTAAATTTTTGCCTCCCCGGGAACATGCGTTTCCCCTCCTAAAAATTGCCCATGGGGTTTCATAGAAACATG
>NW_027264539.1:0-22800 GCF_036320965.1 Panulirus ornatus | reverse complement strand
TCTCCAGTCCTGCCTAACTCTCGTCCCATCCCCTCTCTCCACATTGCTTGACTCTCGTCCCAAGACTCTCTGCCTGTCCTCCCTGACTCCCGTCCAGATTTTTCCCTTTCCCCTGCTTGAACTCTCTTTTCCCAGCCTCTCTCTCCTGCCCTCCCTGTTTTCTCTTCCAAGCCCCTCTCTCCTACCCAGCCTGACTCTAGTCCCAAGCTCTCTCTCCACCCCTGCCTGACTAAAGGGTCCAGATCCCTTCTCTCCCACCCTGCCTGACTCTCGCGCAAGCTCTCTCTCCTGTCTTGCCTGACTCTCGTCCAAGCCCTCTCTCCTGTCCTTCCTGACTCTCGTCCATGCCTCTCTCTCCCGGTCCCCCTGCCATTTCCTCCGAAGCCTCCCTCTCCTGTCCGCCTGACTCTCGCCCAAAAGCCTCTTTCTCCTGTCCTCCCCGGACTCTCGCCAAAGCCTCGCTCTCCTTCTGACTGACTCTCCCCCAAGCCTCTCTCTATGTAATGGTGACCTTGTCCCAACCCCTCCTCCCTGCCCCCTGCCTGACTCTCGCCCCAAGCCTCTCTCTCCTGTCGGGCTTGACTCTCGCCCCGAGCCTCTATCTCCTATCCTGCCTGACTATCGTCCTAACCCTCTCTCCTGTCCTCCCTTTAAAAAAAAAAAAAAAAAAAAAAAAAAAAAAACTCTCGTTCCAAGCCTCTCTCTCCTTAATGGTGACTCTTCCCCCAAGCTTCTCTCCCCTGTTCTGCCTGAATTCGTCCCAAGCCTCTCCTCCATCCTGCCTGACTCTCGTTCCATGCTTCTTTTTTTTTTTCTATCCTGACTGACTCTCCCCTAAGCCTCTATCTCCGTCCTCCCCTGACTCTTGTCCCTAAGCCTCTCTCTCCTGTTTTGCCTGACTCTCGTCCGGGCCTCACTCTCGTGCTCCCTGACTCTCGCCCCATGCCTCCCTCTCCTGCCCTGCCTGACTCTCGCCCCAAGGGGGGGGGGGGGGGGGGGGGGGGGGGGGCCTCTGTCCTGTCCTGCCTGACCTCTTTTTCCCAAGCCTCAACTCCTGCCCTGCCTGACTCTTGTCCCAACCCCTCTCCCCTACCAACCTGACTGTCGCCCAACTCTCTCTCCTCCTCCCCTACTCCGTCCCAACCCTTCTCTCCACATTGCTTGACTCTCGTCCCAAACCTCTCTGCCTGTCCTGCCTGACTTCGTACCAAGGCCTCTCTCCATCTGCCTGACTACGTCCTAATCCTCTCAAACACCCTGCCTGACTCTCGTCCAAGCCTCTCTCTCCTCTCTTGCCTGACTCTCGTCCAACCTCCTCTCTCTCCTGCCCTTTCCCGACTCTAGTCCCACACCACTCCTTTTCTTTCATCATGACCCCGACCCAAAATCCTCCCTCATCCTGTCCTTTACCCTGACCTCCGTCCAAACCCCTCTCTCCGTCCTGCCTAACTCTCGTTCCAACCCTCTCCTCCTACCCCTGTCTGACTCTGTCCCAACCCTCTCCCTCCTGTCCTGCCTGACTCTCGTCCAAAGACTCTCCCCCTTTTACTGCTGACTCTCGTCCCAACCCCCTCTCTCTGTCCTGCCTGAAACATCCGGGATCCTCTCACCCTTTCCTGCCTGACCCTCGTCCCAAACTCTCCTCCCTGTTTTTGCCTCACGGTCCGAACCCCTCTCTCCTACCCTGCATGATTATCGCCCCCAACCCTCTCCCTCCTGCCCCTGGCCTGACTCTCGCCCCAAGCCCCTCTCTCTTCCCCGGGGCCTGACCTCGTCCCAAGCCTCTCTCTCCTGTGCTGCCTGACTCTCTCCCATCCCTCTTTCTCCTGTCCTGCAAGACTCTGGTCCCAAGCTCTCTCCCATGTCCTGAATGATCTCGCCCCAAGCTTTTCCCCTATTGCCCTTTTCTGACTCTCTCACAAGCCTTTTCTCCCCAAAGTCTCCCGACCCTCGCCCCAAAGGGCTCTCTCTCTCCAGTCCTCCCCCTTACTCTCGTCCGAAGCCTCCTCTCCATCCTGCCTGAACCCTCGTCCCAATCCTCTCTCTTTGTCCTGCCTGACTCTCAATCCCGAAGCCTCTCTCTCTGTCCTCCCGGACTCCGTCCCAAGACTCTCCCCCCTGTCCGCCTGCCTCTGTCCGAAGCCCCTCTCTCCTCCCTGCATGTCTCGCCCCAACCCCTTCCCCCCCTGTCCTGCCTGACTCTCGTTCCAAGCCCCTCTCCCCTTACCCGGCCCTGACTCTCGTCCCAAGCCTCTCTTCTGCCGAGCCTGACTTTTGGGCCCAAGCCTCTCTCCGTGCTGCCTGACTCTAGAAACCAAAGGAAATGTTTCCCTTCCGCCTGACCTCCCCAAAAGGGACTCTCTCTCTGTACTACCTGCTCTTTTCCCCAGGGGTCTCTCCCTGTCCTGTCGACTCTCGCCCCAAGCCTCACTCTCCTTCCTGCCTGACCTCGTCCAAAACCCCTCTCTCATGTCCTCATGACTCTCGTCCTAACCTCTCTCTCTCCGGGTACATCCTGACTCTCTTCCCAACACCCTCGTCCGGTCAGATTTATCTCGTCCCAACCCCTCCTCCTGTCCTGCTTCACTCTCGTCAACATCCTCTTCTGTTCTGCCTGACCCCTCGTCCAGGCCTCTCTCACCTGTCCCTGCATGACTCTGGTCCCAAGAAACTCTTTTACTGTACTGAATGACTCCGTCCCAAGCTTTTTTCGGGAAATGTCCTTTTTGACTCTCCCCCAACCTTTCTTCCTTTTCCTGCCTGACTCTCTTTCTAAAGCCATTTTTCTCTCCCAGTCCTGCTAACTCTCGTCCGAAGACTCTCTCTTCCTTTTCCCTGCCGACCCTCGTCCCAATCCTCCCCCTCTTTTGTCCTGCCTGACTCTCATCCAAAAGCCCCTCTCCCCTGTCCTGCCTGACTCTCGCCCAAAAACTCTCCCTCCTGCCTGCCTGCTTCTCGTCCCGAACCCCTCTCCCACCTTCCAAGATCTCGTCCCAAGCCTCTCTCTCTCTGCCCGCATGACTCCGTCACAAGCCGCTCTCTCCTGTCCTGCCTGACTATCGTCCCAGGCCTTCTCTCGGTCCTGCCTGCACTCCCCCAACCTCTCTCTCCTGTCCCTGCCTCATTTCTCGTCCCAACCCTCTCTTCCTGTCCTGCCTGATTTCGTCCCAAGCTCTCTCTACCGCCCCTGCCTGACTCTCGTCCCAAGCCTCTCTCCCCCGTCCTTTTTGACTCTCGTCCAAGATCTCTCTCCTATCCTGCTGACTCTCTTTCCCAAGCCTTTCCCCCCTTTCCTCCCTGACTCCGTCCCAACTCGTTTTTTCTTTTCCTGCCTGACACTCGTCTACCTCTATCTCCTATCCTGCCTCCCCCTCTCGTCCAAACCCCCTCTCCCGTCCTGCCTGACTCTCGCCCAAGCCTCGTCCACTGTCCTGCTTGACTCTCGCCCAAAAGCCTCTCTCTCCGCCTGCTGACCCTTGCCCATAAGCCTCTCCCCTCCTGACTTCCCTTTGACTCTCATCCCGAACCTCTCTCTCCTTCTGCCTGACCTCGTCCTAACCTCTTTCTCCTGTCCCCCCCCTACTCTAGTACAAACCCTCTCTTCACGTCCGTCTGACTCTCTCTAAGCCTCTCTCCCCCTGCCTGGGTAAATCCTAGTCTCAAGCCCCTCTCTCTTACCAAGCCTGTCTCTCATCCCAAGTCTCTCTCCATCCTGCCTAACCCCCGTCCCAACCCTCTCACTCACACTTTGCTGACTCTGGTCCTGGTCCTGCTTGAACTCTATTTTTCAAGCCTCTCTCTCCTGCCCGCCTGATTTTCTTCCAAACCCCTCTCTCCACCCTGCCTGACTCTCGCCCCAAGTCTCTCTCCATTCCTGCCTACTCACGTCCAAATCCTTCTCTCCCACCCTCCTACACCCGTCGCAACTTCTCTCTCCGGCCCCTTGCCGACTCTCGTCCCAAGCCTCTCTCTCCGGTCCGGCCTGACTCTCCCCCATCCCTCTCCCCTCCTGTCTCACCTACTCTCCTCCCAAGCCTCTCACTCCAGTCCTGCCTGATCTCGCCCTCCACCTCTCTCTCTCCTGTCTTGCCTGACACCCCCCCAAGCCTCTCTCTCCTGTCCTGTCTAAACACTCGTCCCCAACCCAACTCTCCTCCTGCTCTGCCTGACTCTTTCCAAGCCTGTCTCCTCCCTAGCTGACCTCGTCCCAAGTTCTCTCTCCGTCCTGCCTGACTCTCGTCCCAACCCTCTATCTCCTTTCTTGCCTAAATCTCGTCCCAACCCTTTTCTCTTTCCTTTTAACCCCCTCTCCCAAGCCTTTTCCCCTCAGCCCTTGCCTGACTCTCGTCCCAAAGCCTTTTTCCCCCTACCCTGCTAACTCCGTGAAGACCTCTCTCTCCTGCCTGCCTGAATTTTCCAAACCCTCTTTCTTTTCCCTGCCTGACTCTCTCCCAAACTTCTCTCGTTCCTACCTAACTCCGTCCAAACTCCCCCTCCCCCTGCCTGCCTCTCTCCGAAGCCCTCTCTCCTACCTGCAGACTCTGCCAGCCCTCTTTTCCTTTCCTGCCTGACTCTCGTAAAAGCCTCCCCTCTCCGCCCTTGCCTGACTCTCGCCCAGCCTCTCTTTCCCCCGGGCCCTGATCTCCCCCCAAACCTCTCTCCTGTCCTCCCTTGACTCTCGTCCAAGACTCTCTCTCCTGTCCTTTCTAACTCGTCCCAAGCATCTCTCTTGTTCTGCTGACTTTCGTCCCCAAACCTCTCTCTAACTTCTTGCCTTGACTCTCGTCCCAAGCTCTTCTCCTTTTTCTACTCTCGTCCCAAGCCTCTCTTTCCTGTCCTGCCCTGACTCTCGTCCAACCTCCCTCTCCTGTCCTGCCTGACTGTCGCCCAAAGGCCTCTCTCCCCTTCCTCCCTGACTCTCGTCAAAGCCTCTCTCTCCAGTTTTCCCCTGCTTCTCGCCAAGCCTCTCCCCTTCCTGGATCTCGTCAACTCTCTCTCTTTTTCCTGCCCAATTACCCCCCTGGACTCTGTCCAAGCCTCTTCTCCTATCCTGCCTGATCTCCTTCCCGGCTCTCTTTCCTCCCCTCGTCTTGTCCGCGCCCCCCCTCTTCTCCCTCCCTGATCTGTCCCAAGCCTCCTCTCCTGTCCTGCCTGACCTCCCCGGTTCCCATGCCCCTCATCTCCTTACCCCCTTGACTCCCTTTCCTGTCCCAAGCCTCTCTCTCTTAAGCTGACCCTCGTCCCAAGCTCTCCCCCCTGTCCTCCTGATCTTCAAGTTTACCGCCGAACAATGTTTTCTGTCCTCTGCTCTCCCAAACCTCTCTCTCTGTCTGATCTCCCCAAGCCTCTCTCTCCTGTCTTGCCTGACTTTCGCCCCAAGGGCCCCCTTTTTTCCTTCTCCCTGCTTCGCTAGGTCTCTCTTTGTCTGCAGACTTCGTCACCCTCTCTCTCCTGTACAGCCTGACTCTCTTCCAAACCTCTCTTTCCGGTTCGATTTATTCTGTCTCAACCCTCTTCGTCTGCTTATTCGTCCAAGGTCTCTCTCCAGTCCTGCCTGACTTTCGTCCCAATCCTCTCTCTCTCCAATACTGCCTGACTCTCGTTCCAAGCCTCTCTCTCCTCTCTGCCTGACTCTCGTCCCAACCCTGTCTCTCCTGTCCTGCCTGACTCTAGTGCCAGACCTCTCTTTCCTGTTCATCATCATTCTCGATCCAATCCTCCCTCTCCTGTCCTACCTGACTCGTCCGAAGCCTCTCTCTCCAGTCCCTGCCTGACTCTCGTCTCAAGCCTCTCTCTCCTATACTGCCTGACTCTCGTCCCAAGCCTCTCTCTCCTCTCTTTGCCTGACTCTCGTCCCAAGACTCTCCCTCCTGCCTTGCCTCACTGGTCCGAGGCCCCTCACTCCTACCCTGCATGATTCTCGTCTCAAGCCTCCCTCCTGTCCTGCCTGACTCTCGTCCCAAGCCCCTCTCTCTTACCCGGCCTGACTCTCGTCCCAAGCCTCTTTCACTTGCTGCCTGACTCTCGTCCATGCCTCTTTCTCCTGTCTGCAAGACTCTGGTCCCAAGGCTCTCTCCCATGTCCTGAATGACTTCGTCCCAAGCTTTTCTCTAATGTCCTTTCTGACTCTTTCACAAGCCTTCTCTCCAGTCTTGCCTGACTCTCGTCTCAAGGCTCTCTCTCTCCAGTCCTGCCTTACTCTCGTCCGAAGACTCTCTCTCCTATCCTGCCTGAATCTCGTCCCAATCCTCTCTCTTTTGTCCTGCACTGATCTCATCCGAAGCCTCTCTCTCGTGTCCTCCCGGGGACTTCGTCCCAAGGGGGGAACTCTCCCTCTGTCCTGCCTGCTCTTGTCCGAAGCCCCTCTCTCCTACCCTGCATGATTCTCGTCCCAAGCCTCTCCCTCCTGTCCTGCCTGACTCTCGTTCCAAGCCCCTCTCTCTTACCCGGCCTGACTCTCGTCCCAAGCCTCTCTTCTGCCGAGCCTGACTCTCGTCCCAAGCCTCTCTCCTGTGCTGCCTGACTCTAGTACCAGGCATGTTTCTCCTGTCCTGCCTGACTCTCGTCCAAAGACTCTCTCTCCTGTACTACCTGACTCTTGTCCCCAGTGTCTCTCTCCTGTCCTGTCTGACTCTCGCCCCAAGCCTCACTCTCCTCTCCTGCCTGACTCTCGTCCTAAGCCTCTCTCTCATGTCCTGCATGACTCTCGTCCTAACTCTCTCTCTCTCCTGTACATCCTGACTCTCTTCCCAACACTCTCTGTCCGGTTCAGATTTATTCTCGTCCCAATCCCCTCTCTCCTGTCCTGCTTCACTCTCGTCCCAAGCATCTCTCTTCTGTTCTGCCTGACTCTCGTCCCAGGCCTCTCTCTCCTGTCCTGCATGACTCTGGTCCCAAGCATCTCTCTACTGTACTGAATGACTCTCGTCCCAAGCGTTTCTGTAATGTCCTTTCTGACTCTCTCCCCAAGCCTTTCTTTCCTGTCCTGCCTGACTCTCGTCTCAAGCCACTTTCTCTCCAGTCCTGCCTAACTCTCGTCCGAAGACTCTCTCTCCTGTCCTGCCTGACTCTCGTCCCAATCCTCTCTCTTTTGTCCTGCCTGACTCTCATCCGAAGCCCCTCTCTCCTGTCCTGCCTGACTCTCGCCCCAAGACTCTCCCTTCTGTCCTGCCTGCTTCTCGTCCGAAGCCCCTCTCTCCTACCTTCCAAGATTCTCGTCCCAAGCCTCTCTCTCTCCTGTCCTGCATGACTCTCGTCACAAGCCGCTCTCTCCTGTCCTGCCTGACTATCGTCCCATGCCTTTCTCTCCGGTCCTGCCTGCATCTCCTCCCAAGCCTCTCTCTCCTGTCCTGCCTCACTCTCGTCCCAACCCTCTCTCTCCTGTCCTGCCTGACTGTCGTCCCAAGCATCTCTCTACCGTCCTGCCTGACTCTCGTCCCAAGCCTCTCTCTCCTGTCCTTCTTGACTCTCGTCCCAAGCATCTCTCTCCTATCCTGGCTGACTCTCGTCCCAAGCCTCTTTCTCCTTTCCTCCCTGACTCTCGTCCCAAGACTCGTTCTTCTGTCCTGCCTGACACTCGTCCTAGGCCTCTATCTCCTATCCTGCCTGACTCTCGTCCTAACCCTCTCTCTCCTGTCCTCCCTGACTCTCGTCCCAAGCCTCACTCTCTTGTCCTGCCTGACTCTCGTCCTAAGCCTCTCTCTCCTGTAGTGTCTGACTCTCGTCGCAAGACTTTCTCTCCTGTCCTGCCTGACTTTTGTCTCATGCCTCTCTCTTCTGTCCTGCCTGAAAAACATCCGAATCCTCTATCTCCTTTCCTGCCTGACTCTCGTCCCAAGACTCTCCCTCCTGTCTTGCCTCACTGGTCCGAAGCCCCTCTCTCCCAACCTTCATGATTATCGTCCCAAGCCTTTCCCTCCTGCCCTAACTGACTCTCGTCCCAAGCCCCTCTCTCTTACACGGCCTGACTCTCGGCCCAAGCCTCTCTCCTGCCGAGCTTGACTCTCGACCCAGGCCTCTCTCTCCTGTGCTATCTGACTAGTACCAGGCTTCTCTCTCCTGTCCTTTCTGACTCTCATCCAAAGACTCTCTCTCCTGTCCTCCCTGACTCTCGTCCTCAGTGTCTCTCTCCTGTCCTGCCTGACTCTAGTCCCAGGCCTCACTCTCCTGTCCTCCCTTACTCTCGTCCTAAGCCTCTCTCTCCTGTCCTACATGACTCTCGTCCCAACCCTCTCTCTCCTCTACAGCCTGACTCTCCCCAATACTCTCTCTCCGGTTCAGATTAATTCTCGTCCCAAGCCCCTCTCTCCAGTCTTGCTTGACTCTCGTCCAAAGCCTCTCTCTCCTGTCTGCCTGACTCTCGTCCCAGGCCTCTCTCTCCTGTCCTGAAAGACTCTGGTCCCAAGCCTCTCTCCCATGTCCTGAATGACTCTCGTCCCAAGCGTTTCTCTAATGTCCTTTCTGACTCTCTTCACAAGCCTTTTTCTCCAGTCTTGCCTGACTCTCGTCTCAAGCCTCTCTCTCTCCAGTCCTGCCTTACTCTCGTCCGAAGACTCTCTCTCCTGTCCTGCATGAATCTCGTCCCAATCCTCTCTCTTTTGTCCTGCCTGACTCTCATCCGAAGCCTCTCTCTCGTGTCCTGCCGGACTTTCGTCCCAAGACTCTCCCTCCTGTCCTGCCTGCCTCTCGTCCGAAACCCCTCTCTCCTACCCTGCAGGATTCTCATCCCAAGCCTCTCCTGTCCTGCCTGACTCTCGTATCAAGCCTCTATCTCCTGTCCTGCCTGACTATCGTCCCATGCCTCTCTTTCTGGTCCTGACTGCATCTCCTCCCAAACCTCTATCTCCTGTCCTGCTTGACTCTCGTCCCAATCCTCTCTCTCCTGTCCTTCCTGACTGTCGTCCCAAGCATCTCTCTACCGTCCTGCCTGACTCTCGTCCCAAACATCTCTCTCCTGTCCTGCTTGACTCTCGTCCCAAGCATCTCTCTCCTGTCCTGCCTGACTCTCGTCCCAAGCCTCTTTCTCCTGTCCTTCCTGACTCTCGTCCCAAGTCTCGCTCTCCTGTCCTGCCTGACACTTGTCACAGGCCTCTATCTCCTATCCTGCCTGACTTTCGTCCTAACCCTCTCTCTCCTGTCCTTCCTGATTCTCGTCCCAAGCCTCTCTCTCCTGTAATGGCTGACTCTCGTCCCAAGCCTCTCTCCCCTATCCTGCCTGACTCTCGTCCCAAGCCTCTCTTTCCTGTCCTCCATGACTCTCGATCCAATCCTCCCTCTCTTGTCCTGCCTGACACTCGTCCAAAGCCTCTCGCTCCTGTCCTGCCTGACTCTCGTCATAAGCCTCTCTTTCCTGTCTTGCCTGACTCTCGCCCCAAGCCTCTCTCTCCTCTCCTGCCTGACTCTCGTCCCAAGCCTCTCTCTCCTGTCCTGCCTGACTCTCTTCCCAAGCCTCTCTCTCATGTCCTGCATGACTCTCGTCCCAACCTTCTCTCTCCTGTACAGCCTGACTCTCTTCCTAACACTCTCTGTCCAGTTCAGATTTATTCTCCTCCCAAGCCCCTCTCTCCTGTCCTGCTTGAATCTCGTCACAAGGCTCTCTCTTCTGTTCTGCCTGAGTCTCGTCTCAGGCCTCTCTATCCTGTCCTGCATGACTCTGGTCCCAAGCATCTCTCTCCTGTCCTGAATGACTCTCGTCCCAAGCGTTTCTCTAATGTCCTTTCTGACTCTCTTCCCAAGCCTTTCTTTCCTTTCCTGCCTGAATCTCATCTCAAGCTCTTTCTCTCCAGTCCTGCCTAACTCTCGTCCGAAGACTCTCTCTCCTGTCCTGCCTGACTCTCTTCCCAATCCTCTGTCTTTTGTCCTGCCTGACTCTCGTCCGAAGCCCCTCTCTACTGTCCTGCCTGACTCTCGCCCCAAGACTCCCCCTCCTGTCCTGCCTGCCTCTCGTCCGAAGCCCCTCTCTCCTACCCTGCAGGATTCTCGCCCCAAGCCTCTCTCTCCTGTCGTGCCTGACTCTCGTCACAAGCCGCTCTCTCCCGTCCTGCCTGCATCTCCTCCAAGCCTCTCTCTCCTTTCCTGCCTGACTCTCATCCCAACCCTCTCTCTCCTGTCCTACCTGACTGTCGTCCCAAGCATCTCTCTACCGTCCTGCCTGACTCTCGTCCCAAGCCTCTCCCTACTGTCCTGCTTGACTCTCGTCCAAAGCATCTCTCTCCTGTCCTGCCTGACCCTCGTCCCAAGCCTGTTTCTCCTGTCCTCCCTGACTATCGTCCCAAGCCTCGTTCTTCTGTCCTGCCTGACACTCGTCCCAGGCCTCTATGTCCTATCCTGCCTGACTCTCGTCCTAACCTTCTCTCTCCTGTCCTGCCTGACTCTCGTCCCAAGCCTTTGTCCCCTGTCGTGCTTGACTCTCGTCCCAAGCCTCTCTCTCCTGTCCTGCTTCACTCTAGGCCCATGCTTCTCTCTTCTTTCCGGTCTGACCCACATCCTAAGCCTCTCTCTCCTGTCCTGCCTGACCCTTGTCCTAAGCCTCTCTCTCCTGTCTTGCCTGACTCTCATCCCGAACCTCTCTCTCCTGTCCTGCCTGACTCTCGTCCTAAGCCTCTTTCTCCTGTCCTCCCTGACTCTCGTACAAAGCTTCTCTGTCCTGTCCTCCCTGACTCTCTGCCCAAGCCTCTCTCTCCTGCTCTGGGTGACTCTCGTCTCAAGCCCCTCTCTCCTACTAAGCCTGTCTCTCGTCCCAAGCTCTATCTCCAGTCCTGCCTAACTCTCGTCCCATCCCTCTCTCTCCCACATTGCTTGACTCTCGTCCCAAGACTCTCTGTCCTGTCCTGCCTGACTCTCGTCCCAAGATTCTGTCCTGTCCTGCTTGAACTCTCGTTTCAAGCCTCTCTCTCCTGCCCTGCCTGATTCTCTTCTCAAGCCCCTCTCTCCTACCCAGCCTGACTCTAGTCCCAAGCTCTCTCTCCAGTCCTGCCTGACTCACGTCCAGATCCCTTCTCTCCCACCCTGCCTGACTCTCGTCCCAAGCCTCTTTCTCCTTTCCTCCCTGACTCTCGTCCCAAGCCTCTCTCTCCTGTCCTTCCTGACTCTCGTCCCATGCCTCTCTCTCCGGTCCTGCCTGCCACTCCTCCGAAGCCTCCCTCTCCTGTCCTGCCTGACTCTCGTCCAAAGCCTCTTTCTCCTGTCCTCCCTGACTCTCGTCCAAAGCCTCGCTCTCCTGTCCTGACTGACTCTCGTCCCAAGCCTCTCTCTTATGTAATGGTGACTCTTGTCCCAAGCCTCTCTCCCCTGTCCTGCCTGACTCTCGCCCCAAGCCTCTCTCTCCTGTCGTGCTTGACTCTCGTCCGAGGCCTCTATCTCCTATCCTGCCTGACTATCGTCCTAACCCTCTCTCTCCTGTCCTGCCTGACTCTCGTTCCAAGCCTCTCTCTCCTGTAATGGTGACTCTTGTCCCAAGCTTCTCTCCCCTGTTCTGCCTGAATTTCGTCCCAAGCCTCTCTCTCCAGTCCTGCCTGACTCTTCGTCCCATGCTTCTCTCTTCTATCCTGACTGACTCTCACCCTAAGCCTCTATCTCCTGTCCTGCCTGACTCTTGTCCTAAGCCTCTCTCTCCTGTCTTGCCTGACTCTCGTCCCAGGCCTCACTCTCGTGTCTTCCCTGACTCTCGTCCCATGCCTCCCTCTCCTGCCCTGCCTGACTCTCGTCCCAAGCCTCTCTGTCCTGTCCTGCCTGACTCTCTTCCCAAGCCTCTCACTCCTGCCCTGCCTGACTCTTGTCCCAAGCCCCTCTCTCCTACCAAGCCTGACTGTCGTCCCAAGCCCTCTCTCCAGTCCTGCCTAACTCTCGTCCCAACCCTCTCTCTCCCACATTGCTTGACTCTCGTACCAAACCTCTCTGTCCTGTCCTGCCTGACTCTCGTACCAAGGTCTCTCTCCAGTCCTGCCTGACTATCGTCCTAATCCTCTCTCTACCATCCTGCCTGACTCTCGTCCCAAGCCTCTCTCTCCTCTCTTGCCTGACTCTCGTCCCAACCTCCTCTCTCTCCTGTCCTGCCTGACTCTAGTCCCACACCTCTCTTTTCTGTTCATCATGACTCGATCCAATCCTCCCTCTCCTGTCCTACCTGACTCTCGTCCAAAGCCTCTCTCTCCAGTCCTGCCTAACTCTCGTTCCAACCCTCTCTCTCCTATCCTGTCTGACTCTGTCCCAAGCCTCTCCCTCCTGTCCTGCCTGACTCTCGTCCGAAGACTCTCTCTCCTTTACTGCCTGACTCTCGTCCCAAGCCCCTCTCTTCTGTCCTGCCTGAAACATCCGGATCCTCTCACTCCTTTCCTGCCTGACTCCGTCCCAAGACTCTCCCTCCTGTCTTGCCTCACTGGTCCGAAGCCCCTCTCTCCTACCCTGCATGATTATTCGTCCCAACCCTCTTCCCTCCTGTCCGCCGACTCTCGTCCCAAGCCCCTCTCTCTTAACCCGGCCTGACTCTCGTCCCAAGCCTCTCTCTCCTGTGCGGCCTGACTCATCGTCACAGCCTCTTTCCCTGTCCTGCAAGACTCTGGTTCCCAAAGGGCCTCCCCCCATGTCCTAAAATGACTCCGTCCCAAATTTTTTCCCTCTAATTCCTTTCTGACTCTCCTTCAAAAGCCTTTCTCTCCAGTCTTGCCGACTCTCGCCCTCAAGGCTCTCCTCTCCATTTCCGCCTTACCCCTGGGTCCGAAGACCTCTCTCTCCTATCCTCCCTGAATTCTCGTCCAATCCCCCTCTCTTTTGTCCTCCCGACTCTCATCGAAGCCTCTCTCTCGTGTCCTGCCGGACTCTCGTCCCAAGACTCTCCCTCCTGTCCTGCCTGCCTCTTGTCCGAAGCCCCTCTCTCCTACCCTGCATGATTCTCGTCCCAAGCCTCTCCCTCCTGTCCTGCCTGACTCTCGTTCCAAGCCCCTCTCTCTTACCCGGCCTGACTCTCGTCCCAAGCCTCTCTTCTGCCGAGCCTGACTCTCGTCCCAAGCCTCTCTCCTGTGCTGCCTGACTCTAGTACCAGGCATGTTTCTCCTGTCCTGCCTGACTCTCGTCCAAAGACTCTCTCTCCTGTACTACCTGACTCTTGTCCCCAGTGTCTCTCTCCTGTCCTGTCTGACTCTCGCCCCAAGCCTCACTCTCCTCTCCTGCCTGACTCTCGTCCTAAGCCTCTCTCTCATGTCCTGCATGACTCTCGTCCTAACTCTCTCTCTCTCCTGTACATCCTGACTCTCTTCCCAACACTCTCTGTCCGGTTCAGATTTATTCTCGTCCCAATCCCCTCTCTCCTGTCCTGCTTCACTCCCCGTCCCAAGCACCCTCTCTTCTGTTCTGCCTGACTCTCGTCCCAGGCCTCCCTCTCCTGTCCTGCATGACTCTGGCCCCCATGCATCCCCTCTACTGTACTGGAATACTCTGGGTCCCAACGTTTCTGTAATGTCCTTCTGACTCCCCTCCCCAACCTTTCTTTCCTGTCCTGCCTGACTCTCGTCTCAAGCCACTTTTCTCCAGTCCTGCCTAACCTCGTCCGAAGACTCTCTCTCCTGTCCTGCCTGACTCCCCGCCCCCAATCCTCTCTCTTTTGTCCGGGCCTGACTCTCATCCGAAGCCCCTCTCTCCGTCCGCCTGACTCTCGCCCCAAGACTCCCCCCTTTTCTGTCCTGCCGCTTTCTCGTCCGAAGCCCCCTCTCTCCTCCCTTTCCAAGATTCTCGTCCCAAGCCTCTCTCTCTCCTGTCCTGCATGACTCTCGTCACAAGCCGCTCTCCTCCTGCCTGCCTGACTATCGTCCATGCTTTTCTCTCCGGTCCTGCCTGCACTCCCCCTCCCAAGCCTCTCTCTCCTGTCCTGCCTCACTCTCGTCCCAAACCCTCTCTCTCCTGTCCTGCCTGACGGGTCGCCCCCAAGCATCTCAAAAACCGTCCTGCCTGACTCCGTCCCAAGCCTCTCTCTCCTTTTCCTTTTTGGGACTCTCGTCCCAAGCATCTCTCTCCAATCCGGCTGACCCCCTCGTCCCAAGCCTCTTTCCTCCTTATCCTCCCTTACTCTCGTCCCAAGACTCGTTCTTCTGCCTGCCTGACACCGTCCTAGGCCTCTATCTCCAAATCCCTGCCGGGACTCTCGTCCTAACCCTCTCTCTCCTTCCTGCCTGACCTCTTCCTCAACAGCCTCTGTCCACTGTCCTGCTTGACATCTCGTCAAAGCCTCTCTCTCCTGTCCTGCCTGACCCTTGTCATAACCCTCCCTCCTGATTGCCTGACTCTCATCCCAAACTCTCCCCTCCTGTCCTGCCTGACTCTCGTCCTAACCCCTCTTTCTCCTGTCCTCCCTGACTCTAGTAAAAAACCCTCTCTGTAAACGCCCCTGTTGACCCCCTTCTAAGCCTCTCCTCCTGCCCTGGGTGACTCAGTCTAAAGGGCCCCTCTCTCTTACCAACCTGTCTCTCTCCCAAGCTCCCCTCTCCGTCCTTGCCAAAACTCTCGCCCCAAACCCCTCTCACTCACACATTGCTTGATTTTCTGGTCCTGTCCTGTTTGACTCTATTTTCAAGCCTCTCCCCCCCTCCCCCCCTGCCCCTAAATTTTTCTTCTCAAACCCCTCTCTCCTACCCTGCCTGACTCCCCCGGCCCAAGCTCTCTCTCCATTCCTGCCTGACTCACGTCCAAAATCCCTTCTCTCCCCCCTCCACTGACTCCCGTCGCAACCTTCTCTCTCCTGGCTTGCCTGACTCTCGTCCCAAGCCTTCTCTCCGTCCGGCCTGACTCTCGTCCCATGCCTCTCTCTCCTGTTTTCACCTGACTCTCCTCCCCCCCAACCTCTCACTCCAGTCCTCCCTGACTCTCGACTCCAGCCTCTTCTCTCCTGTCCTTGCCTGCCCACCGCCCCAAAGCCTCCTCTCCTGTCCTGTCTGACACCGCCCCAAAGCACCCTCTCTCCTGCTCTGCGGGACTTTTTCCCCAAGCCTCTGTCTCCTACCTAGCCGGGACTCTCGTCCCAAGTTCTCTCCCCTGTCCTGCCTGACTCTCGTCCCCAAGCCTCTATCTCCTTTCTTCCCCTTTGATTCTCGCCCCAAAGGGCCTTTCTCCCCTCACATTGCTTGATCTCGTCCCAAGCCTTTCTGTCCTGCCCTTTGCCTGACTCTCGTCCCAAGACTTTTCTGTCCTATCCTGCTTGAACTCTCGTTTGGAAGCCTCTCCTCCTGCTCTGCCTTTTTTTTTCTTCTAAAAACCCCCCTCCCTCCTCCCCTTTGCCTGACTCCGTCCCAAGCTTTCCCCTACATTTCCTACCTAACTCACGTCCAAACCCCCTTCTCTCACACCCTGCCTGACTCTCGTCCCACCCCCAAACCTCTCCTATCCTGCATGACTCTGTCCCAAGACCCTCTCTTCTTCATGCCTGACTCTCGTCTCCGGGCCCTCTCTCTCCGGTCCTTGCCTACTCTCGCCCCAAGCCTCTCTCTCCCACCCTGGCCTGACCTTCTCGTCCCAAGCCTCTCTCTCTTGTCCTGCCTGATTTTCTCGTCCCAAGACTCTCTCTCCTGTCCTGTCTTAAAACTCGTCCCCAAGCATCTCCCCTCCTGCTCTGCCTGACTCTTTCCAAGCCTCTGTCTCCTAACCACCTGACTCTCGTCCCAAGTTCTCTCTCCTGTCCTGCCTGACTCTCTTTCCCAAGCCTCTATCTCCTTTCTTTCATTATTCCCCGCCCCCAAGCCTCTTTTTCCCTTTGTCCAGCATGACTCTCGATCCAAGCCTTTCTCTCCTGTCCTGCCTGACTCTCTCCCACCCTCTTTTTATCCTGGCTCCGTCAACCCTCTCTCTCCTGTCCCCCTTGACTCTCTTCCCAAGGCCTCTTTTTCCCCCGTAATTGACTCTGCCCCAAAGCCTCTCTCCCTTTCCCCCTGAATCTCGTCCCAACCTCTCTCTTCTTTCCGCCTGATTTTCGTCCCAGCCCCCTTTTCCTGTCCTGCCTGACTCTTCATCCAAACCCTCTATTCCTGTCCTGTGACTCTCGTCCTAAGCCTCCTCTCTCCTGCCCTGCTGACTCTCGTCCCAGCCTCTCTGTCCTGTACCTACCAAGGACTCTCTTGCCCCCTTTCCTTCTCCATCCCTGTCCTGCCTGACTCTCGTCCCAAGCCCTCTCCTACCTCCTGACTTCGTCCCAAGCTCTCTCCCCTGTCCTGCCTACCTTCGCCCCAACCCTCTCTCTCCCTTGCTGACTCTCATCCCAAACCTTTCTTCCCTGCCTGCTTGACTTCGTCCAAGGCTCTCTCCGTCCTCCCTGTTTTCCCTCCCCAATCCTCTCTCCTCCTCCAGATACTCTCTCCCCGTTCCAGTAAGCCTCTCTCTCCTCCTTGCCTGACTCTCGCCCCAAACCCTTTCCCCTCTCCTGTCCTGCTGACTCTGCCAACCTCTTTTTCCCTTCTCTCTGCCTCGACCTCCCCCTCTCCTGTCCTCCTGACTCGTCCAAGCCTCTCCTCCTGCCTAGACTCTCCATCTGCCCCTGACTCTCGTCTCAAGCCTCTCTCTCCTTCTCCCTGACTCTCGTCCCAAGCCTCTTCCCCTCCTTCTTGCCTGACTCTCGTCCCAAGACCTCGTCCCTCCTGCCTTGCCTCATTTGGTCCGAGCCCCATCACTCCTACCCTGCATGAATTCCCCCGTCTCAAGCCTCTCCTCCTGTCCTGCCTGACTCTCGTCCCAAGCCCCCCCTTCCCTCTTTACCTGGCCTGACTCTCTCCCAAGCCTCTCTTCTGCCGAGGCTGATCTCGTCCAAGCTTCCTCTCCTGTGGCTCCTGACTCTATCCAGGCCTCTCTCTCCTTTTTCCTGAATCTCGTCCAAGCCTCTCTCTCCTGTCCCTGACTCTCTTTCCAAACTCCTTTTCCCTTCCCTGTCTGCCTGACTCCGTCCCAATCTCTCGTCTTTTGTCCTGCTGACTCTCATCCGAAGCCCCTCTCTCCTGTCCTGCCTGAACTCTCAGCCCCAAGACTCTCCCTTCTTCCTGCCTGCTTCTCGTCCGAAGCCCCTCTCCATCCTACCTTCTAATATTCTCGTCCCAAGCCACTCTCTCTCCTGTCCTGCATGACTCTCGTCACAAGCCCTCTCTCCTGTCCTGCCTACTATCGTCACATGCCTTTTTTCTCATCCGGTCCTGCCTGCATCCCTCCCAAGCCTCTCTCTCCTGTCCCTGACTCACTCCTCGTCCCAACCTCCACCTCCTGTCCTGCCTGACTGTCGTCCCAAGCATCTCTCTACCCGACCTGCCTGACTCTCGTCCCAAGCCTCTCTCTCCTGTCCTCTTTGACTTCCTCGTCCCAAGTCATCTCTCTCCTATCCTGGCTGACTCTCGTTCCCAAGCCTCTTTCTCCTTTCCTCCCTTACTCTCGTCCCAAGACTCGTTCTTCTGTCCTGCCTGACACTAAAACGCCTGGCCTCTATCATCCTATCCTGCCCAGACTCTCGTCCTAACCCACCTCTCTCTCTTCCGCCTGAATCTCGTACCCCAAGCCTCTGTCCACTGTCCCTGGCTTGACTCTCGTCCAAAGCCTCTCTCTCCTGTACCTGCCTGACCCTTGTCATAACCCTCTCACTCCTGACTTGCCTGACTCTCATCCGGAACCTCTTCTCGTCCTGTCCCTCATGACTCTCGTCCTAAGCCTCTTCTTCCTCCTGTACTCCCTGGACCTTAGTACAAACCCCCTCTGTCACGTCTGTCTGACTCTCTTCCTATCCTCACTCTCCTGCCCCCTCTCCTGCCCTGGGTGACTCGAGTCTCAAGCCCCCCTCTCGTACCAAGCCTGTCTCTCATCCAAAGCTCTCTCTCCAGTCCTTGCATAACTCTCGTCCCAACCCTCTCACTCCACAACATTGCTGACTCTGGTCCTGTCCTGCTTGAACTCTAGTTTTCCAAGCCTCTCTCTCTCTTCCTCAACCCTGCCTGATTTTCTCTCAAACCCCTCTCGCTCCTACCTGCCTGACTCTTCGTCCCAAGCTCTCTCTCCATTCCTCCTGACTCACGTCCAAATCCCCCCTTCTCTCCCACCCTGCCTGACACCCGCTCGCAAGCTTCTCTCTCCTGGCTGCCTGACTCTCGTCCAAGCCTCTCTCTCCTGCCGGCCTGACTCTCGTCCCATGCCTCTCTCCTGTCTCACCTGACCTTCTCCTCCCAAGCCTCTCACTATAGGAGACCATCCTGCCTGAACTCTCGTCCCTCCAGCCCCTCTCTCTCTCCTGTCCTGCATGACTCTCGTCACAAGCCGTCTCTCTGTCCTGCCTGACTATCGTCATGCCTTTTCTCTCAGGTCCTGCCTGCCTCTCCTCCCAAGCCACTCTCTCTGTCATGCTCACTCTCGTCCCAACCCTCTCTCTCCTGTACGATGACTGGTCGTCCCAAGCATCTCTCTACCGTCCTGCCTGACTTCTCGTCCCAAGCCTCTCTCTCCTGTCCTTTTGGACTCTCGTCTCCATGCTTCTCTCTCATCCAGGCTTTGACTCTCGTCCCAAGCTCTTTCTCCTTTCCTCCTTACTCTCTTCCCAAAGACTCGTCTCTTCTGTCCTGCCTTGACACTCGTTCCTAGGCCTCTATCTCTATTCCTGCCTGATACTCTCGTCCTAACCCTCTCTCTCCTGTCCTGTGTACTCTAACTCTCCCTCTCGTTCGTCTCCATTTTTCTTCTCTATTCCCCTTCCAAGCCTCTGTCCACTGTCCTGCTTGGACTCTCGTCCAAAGCCTCTCTCTCCTTGTCCTGCCTGATCCCTTGTTCATAGCCTCTCTTAATGACTTGCCTGACATCTCATCCCGAACTCTTCTCTCCTGTCTGCCTGACTCTCGTCCTAAGCCTCTTCTCTCCTGTCCTCCTGACTCTAGTACAAATACCCTCTCTGGTCACGTCCTGTCTGACTCTCTTCTAAGCCTCCTCTCTCCTGCCTGGGTGAATCTAGGTCTCAAGCCCCTCTCTCTTACCAAGCCTGTCTTCCATCCCAAGCTCTCTCTCCAGTCCTGCCTAAATCTTCGTCCCAACCTCTCACTCACACATTGCTTGACTCTGGTCCTGCTCCTGCTTGAACTATGTTTCAAGCCTCTCTCTCCTGCCCTGCCTGATTTTCTTCTCAAAACCCTCTCTCCTACCCTGCCTGACTCTCGTCCCAAGCTCTCCTCCATTCTGCCTGACTCACGTCCAAATCCCATTTCTTCCCACCCTGCCAGACTCCGTCGCAAAGCTCTCTCTCTCCTGGCTTGCCTGACTCTGTCCCAAGACTCTCTCTCTGTCCGGCCTGACTCTCGTCATGCCTCTCTCTCCGGTCTCACCTGCTCTCCTTCCCAAGCCTCTCACTCCAGTCCTGCCTGACTCTCGTCTCCAGCTCTCTCTCTCTGTCTTGCCTGACATCGCCCAAAGCATCTCTCTCCTGTCTGCCTGGCTGACACTCGTCCAAAGCATCTCTCTCCTGCTCTGCTGACTCTTTCCAAGCTCTGTCTCCTACCTAGCTGACTCTTCCGTCCCAAGTTCTCTCTCCTGTCCTCCCTGACTCTCTTTCCCAAGCCTCTATCTCCTTTCTTCCTGTTTCTCGTCCCAAGTTTTTTCTCTCTCACATTTGTTTTGACTCTCTTTCCCCAACCTTTCTGTCCTGTCCTGCCTGACTCTCGTCCCAAGACTCTCTGCCCTTTTCCCCTGCTTGAACTCTCGTTTAAAAACCCCTCTCCCCCCTGTTTTTCTGGGATTTTTTTTTCTTCTCAAACCCCTTCCCCTTTCCCTTGCCTGACTTCGTCCCAAGGGCTTTCTTTCCCGGGCCCTCCCAATAACTCACGCCCAAAAACCCCTTCCCTCTCAAAACCTCCCTGACTCTTCCCAGCCCCTCACTTCTCCTTTTTCCTGAAATGACTCTTTTTCCCAAAGGGAACCCTCTTCTGTAAATTGCCTGACTCTCGTCCCCGGGCCTCTCCCCCCCCCGGTTTTGGGCCTGACTCCCCGCCCCAAGCCCTTTTCCTCCCACCCGGGCCTGACCCCTTCGTCCCAAGCCTCTCTCTCTTTGTCCGCTGACTTTTCGTCCAAATCTCTTTTTCCTGCCCTTTGTCTTACACCCCGTCCCAAAGCATCCCCCTCTCTCCCTTTTCCCTTTTACTCTTTCCAAGCCTCTGTCTCCTAACCAGCCAAAACTTTTGTCCCAAGTTTCTCCCCCTTTGCCCTCCCCAAAACCTCTCTTTCCCAACCCTCTTTTCTCCTTTCTTTAATTATTTCTCGTCCCCAACCCCTCTCTTTTCCTGCCCTTGCATGACTCTCGACCCCAATCCCCCCTTTTCCTGCCCCGGGCCGGGACTGTCGTCAAAAGCCTCTCTCCCTTTTCCCGCTTATTCTCGTAAAAGCCTCTCTCCCAGTCTTCCCGATTTCCTTCCCCCCCAAAGGCCTCTCTCTCCTCTCCTCCCTAAAATCTGCAAAAAGCTCTCTTCCTGCCCTTTTTCAAAACCCGGTTGGGCCCAAAACCTCTATCTCCTCCCCCTTTGCCTGACTCCCCCGGTCCAAAGCCTTCCCCCTCCTATCCGCCGATTCATCAAAAGGGCCCTCTCCGGCCCGGGCCGGGCCTTTCCTCCGAACCCTTTTGTATCTTGTCTGCCTAAATTCTGGGCCCCAAAGACTTTTCTCCTCTTCCTCCCTGCCCCCTCTTGTCCCAAGCCTCGCCCCTCCTGTCCTCCCTTTGACACTCGCCCCAGGCCTCTATTTTTCCAATGCCTCCTCACTTGGCCTAACCCTCTCCCCCCCTTTACGGGCCTCTCCTTTCGCCCCAAGGTTTCTCTTTTCCTGTAATGGCTGACCCCTCTTTTCCCAAAAGCCTCTCTCCCTTTTCCTTTTTTGAATCTAGTTCCAAGCCTCTCTCCCCTTTTCCTTTCCTGCACTTCACCCCATGCTTTTTCTCCCCCGGGGTCCTTTAACCTTCTCCCCATCTAAGCCTCCCCCCCCTTTCCCCTGTCCTGCCTGTTTCCCCCCCAAAACCCTTCCCCTCCTTTTCTTGCCTGATTCTCGAAACAAGGCCTCTCTTTTTCCTTTTCCCCCCTTCCTCTCGTCCTAAGGCTCTCTTCTTGCCCCTTTTGGGACTCTCCTTCCCAACCCCCCTCTCTCCGGGTTACAGCCTAAACTCTTTTTCCCAACACTCTCTTTTCCGGTTCGGGATTTTTTCCCTGTCTCAAGCCCCTCTCTCCTTTTCCTGTTGGGACTCTCACCCAAGCATCTCTCCCCCCCCCTTTGTTTTCTGTGACTTTCGCCCGGGCCCTCCTCTTCCTGTCCTGAATGATCGGGCCCCCCCAAGCCTCTCTCCCCCCCTGCCCCTTGAAGACTCCGTCCCAAGCGTTTTTCTAATGTCCTTTTTGATTTTCTCCCAAATAACCCTTTTTCTCTCGGGTCTTGCCTGCCCTCTCGTCTCAACCCTATCTCTCTTCTAGCCCTGCCTTACTCTCGTCCAAAAAGGACTCTCTCTCCTGTCCTGCCGGGAATCTTGCCCAAAAATCCTTTTCTTTTGTCCTGCCTGACTCTCTTTTCCGAAACCCCCTCTCTCGGCCCCTCCCTTTGACTTTGGGCCCAAAGGATTTCGCCCTCCGCCCTCCTGCCTCTCTTCCAAAAAGGCCAAATCCTCCTACCCCTGCAGGATTCCGTCCCACCCTTTCCTCTCCCCTTTTCCTGCCTGATTTCTCGTAAAAAGCCTCTCCTCCTGCCCTTTGCCTGGGACTATCGCCCCAGGGCCTCTTTTTTCCCGGCCCTGGCGGTATCTCCTCCCAAAATTTCTACCCTTCCTTTCCCTGCTTGACTCTCCCCCCAATCCTCTCTCTCCTTCCTTCCTGACTTTTGCCCCAAAAACCCATTTTCTCTATGGGTTCTCCCGGGACTTTGGGCCCCCAAAACCTCTCTCAAACTGTCTTGCTTGACTCTCGTCCCAAGCATCTCTCCCCTGCCTGTTTGGGGGAACTCTGGGCCCAAAGGCTCTTTTTTCTTTTTGTCCCCCCTGACTCTTTTCCCAAGCCTCGCTCTCCTGCCCCTTCCCTGAAATTTGGGCCCAAAGGGGCCTCTATCTTCCATATCCTGCCGGGAACTCTGGGCCCAAAACCCCCCTTTTCTTTTTTCCTCCCTGAGATCGTCCCGGGGCCTCTCTCTCCTGTAATAGCGGACTCTCGCCCCAAGCCTCTTCTCCCCCTATCCGCCTGACCTCGCCCCCCAACCCTTTTCTCCTGTCCTTTCTGACTCTCGCCCATCAAAACCCCCTTTTGAACTCCCGGGAATTTTTCCCCAAGGGATTTCTTTCCCCCTACCCAGCCTGCCCCCTCGTCCCAACTGTCTTCTAGTCCGGACTTCGCCCCAATCCTCTTTTCTCCCACTTTTGGACTCTCGCCCAAAGGGCCTCTCTCCCCTTTGCCCTTTCCCTGACTGTGTCCAACCCTTTCTCTTTCCTGCCCTCCATGACTCTCGACCCAA
This sequence comes from Panulirus ornatus, assembly GCF_036320965.1. Lineage (NCBI taxonomy): Eukaryota > Metazoa > Arthropoda > Malacostraca > Decapoda > Palinuridae > Panulirus > Panulirus ornatus. Next base: position 336 of record NW_027264539.1, on the reverse strand, counting down.
ACCCTCCCTTTCCGGCCCCTGCCTGCCCACTCGCCCAAGGCCTCTCTCTCCGGGGCCTCCTGCCCTTTTCGTCATAAGCCTCTCTCTCCGGGCTTGCTGACTCTCGCCCCAAGCCTCCTCTCCCTCTTCCTGACTCTCGTCCCAAGCCTCTCCTCCTGTCCTTCGGATTTGGTTCTCCCATCCCTCCCCTCCCCCTCTCCGGCCTGACTCTGGGACCTAAGCCTCCCCTTTCCCATTCCCTCCCCTTATTCGACCCTCCCTTCTTCCGGTCCTTGCCTGCCATCCTCCGAAGCCTCCCTCTCCGGGTCCTCCCTGCCCTCTCGCCCCAACCCCTTT
>NW_027264538.1:0-18086 GCF_036320965.1 Panulirus ornatus | reverse complement strand
AAATCGACACAGGTACAGACCTGTGGTGTTTTATGGTATCCAGGCAGTCAAATAAAGTACGTTCAGATAAAATACCAAAATGATTCAGGGCGCTTTTCTGAGACTAAAATCAACACAGGTACAGACCTGTGGTGTTTTTTTGCCACCCAGGCAGTGAAATGAAGGATTTCAGATATAACACTAGAGTTAGTAATGGTCCTTTTCTCACACTAAAATCAACACAGGTACGGACCTATGGTGTTTTTTTCCCATCCAGGCAGTGAAATGAAGTAGTTCAGATAAAATACCAGGAGATTCAGGGTGGGTTTCTGACACTAAAATCGACACAGGTACGGACCTGTGGTGTTTTCTGGCATCCAGGAAGTCAAATAAAGTAGTGGAGATAAAATACTAAAATGATTCAGGGCGCTTTTCTGAGACTAAAATCGACACAGGTACAGGACCTGTGGTGTTTTTTGGCATCAAAGTGGTAAAATGAAGTTCTTGAGATAAAATACCAAAGTGATTCAGGGGTATTATCTAAGCCTAAAATCGACACAGGTACAGACCTGTGGTGTTTTATGGTATCCAGGCAGTCAAATAAAGTACTTCAGATAAAATACCAAAATGATTCAGGGCGCTTTTCTGAGACTAAAATCAACACAGGTACGGACCTGTGGTGTTTTTTGCCACCCAGGCAGTGAAATGAAGGATTTCAGATATAACACTAGAGTTAGTAAGGGTCCTTTTCTCACACTAAAACCGACACAGGTACGGACCTGTGGTGTTTTTTGGCATCCAGGCAGTCACATAAAGTAGTTGAGATAAAATACCAAAATGATTCAGGGCGCTTTTCTGAGACTAAAATCGACACAGGTACGGACCTGTGGTGATTTTTGGCATCAAAGTGGTAAAATGAAGTTGTTGAGATAAAATACCAAAGTGATTCAGGGGTATTTTCTAAGATTAAAATCGACACAGGTACGGACCTGTGGTGTTTTTTGCCTACCCAAGCAGTGAAATGAAGGATTTCAGATATAACACTAGAGTTAGTAAGGGTCCTTTTCTCACACTAAAATCAACACAGGTACGGACCTATGGTGTTTTTTCCCATCCAGGCAGTGAAATGAAGTAGTTCAGATAAAATACCAGGGAGATTCAGGGTGGGTTTCTGACACTAAAATCGACACAGGTACGGACCTGTGGTGTTTTCTGGCATCCAGGAAGTCAAATAAAGTAGTGGAGATAAAATAGTAAAATGATTCAGGGCGCTTTTCTGAGACTAAAATCGACACAGGTACAGACCTGTGGTGTTTTTTGGCATCAAAGTGGTAAAATGAAGTTCTTGAGATAAAATACCAAAGTGATTCAGGGGTATTATCTAAGCATAAAATCGACACAGGTACAGACCTGTGGTGTTTTATGGTATCCAGGCAGTCAAATAAAGTACTTCAGATAAAATACCAAAATGATTCAGGGCGCTTTTCTGAGACTAAAATCAACACAGGTACGGACCTGTGGTGTTTTTTGCCACCCAGGCAGTGAAATGAAGGATTTCAGATATAACACTAGAGTTAGTAAGGGTCCTTTTCTCACACTAAAACCGACACAGGTACGGACCTGTGGTGTTTTTTGGCATCCAGGCAGTCACATAAAGTAGTTGAGATAAAATACCAAAATGATTCAGGGCGCTTTTCTGAGACTAAAATCGACACAGGTACGGACCTGTGGTGATTTTTGGCATCAAAGTGTTAAAATGAAGTTGTTGAGATAAAATACCAAAGTGATTCAGGGGTATTTTCTAAGATTAAAATCGACACAGGTACGGACCTGTGGTGTTTTTTGCTACCCAAGCAGTGAAATGAAGGATTTCAGATATAACACTAGAGTTAGTAAGGGTCCTTTTCTCACACTAAAATCAACACAGGTACGGACCTATGGTGTTTTTTCCCATCCAGGCAGTGAAATGAAGTAGTTCAGATAAAATACCAGGGAGATTCAGGGTGGGTTTCTGACACTAAAATCGACACAGGTACGGACCTGTGGTGTTTTCTGGCATCCAGGAAGTCAAATAAAGTAGTGGAGATAAAATAGTAAAATGATTCAGGGCGCTTTTCTGAGACTAAAATCGACACAGGTACAGACCTGTGGTGTTTTTTGGCATCAAAGTGGTAAAATGAAGTTCTTGAGATAAAATACCAAAGTGATTCAGGGGTATTATCTAAGCATAAAATCGACACAGGTACAGACCTGTGGTGTTTTATGGTATCCAGGCAGTCAAATAAAGTACTTCAGATAAAATACCAAAATGATTCAGGGCGCTTTTCTGAGACTAAAATCAACACAGGTACGGACCTGTGGTGTTTTTTGCCACCCAGGCAGTGAAATGAAGGATTTCAGATATAACACTAGAGTTAGTAAGGGTCCTTTTCTCACAATAAAACCGACACAGGTACGGACCTGTGGTGTTTTTTGGCATCCAGGCAGTCACATAAAGTAGTTGAGATAAAATACCAAAATGATTCAGGGCGCTTTTCTGAGACTAAAATCGACACAGGTACGGACCTGTGGTGATTTTTGGCATCAAAGTGTTAAAATGAAGTTGTTGAGATAAAATACCAAAGTGATTCAGGGGTATTTTCTAAGCTTAAAATCGACACAGGTACGGACCTGTGGTGTTTTTTGCCACCCAAGCAGTGAAATGAAGGATTTCAGATATATCACTAGAGTTAGTAAGGGTCCTTTTCTCACACTAAAATCAACACAGGTACGGACCTATGGTGTTTTATGGCATCCGGGCAGTCAAATAAAGTAGTTCAGATAAAATACCAAAATGATTCAGGGCCCTTTTCTGAGACTAAAAGTCGACACAGGTAAGGACCTGTGGTGTTTTTTTGCCACCCAGGCAGTGAAATGCAGGATTTCAGATATAACACTAGTGTTAGTAAGGGTTCTTTTCTCAAACTAAAACCAACACAGGTAGGGACCTGTGGTGTTTTTTGGCATCAGGCAGTCACATAAAGTAGTTGAGATAAAATACCAAAATGATTCAGGGCGCTTTTCTGAGGACTAAAATCAACACAGGTACGGACCTGTGGTGTTTTATGGCATCCAGGCAGTCAAATAAAGTAGAGATAAAATATCAAAATGATTCAGGGTGCTTTTCTGAGACTAAAATCGACACAGGTATGGACCTGTGGTGTTTTTTGGCATCAAAGTGGTAAAATGAAGTTCTTGAGATAAAATACCAAAGTGATTCAGGGGTATTATCTAAGCCAAAAATCGACACAGGTACGGACCTGTGGTGTTTTTTGGCATCCAGGCAGTCACATAAAGTAGTTGAGATAAAATACCAAAATGATTCAGGGCGCTTTTCTGAGACTAAAATCAACACAGGTACGGACCTGTGGTGTTTTTTGGCATCAAAGTGGTAAAATGAAGTTGTTGAGATAAAATACCAAAGTGATTCAGGGGTATTTTCTAAGCTAAAATCCACACAGGTACGGACCTGTGGTGTTTTATGGCATCCGGGCAGTCAAATAAAGTAGTTCAGATAAAATACCAAAATGATTCAGGGCCCTTTTCTGAGACTAAAATCGACACAGGTAAGGACCTGTGGTGTTTTTTGCCACCCAGGCAGTGAAATGCAGGATTTCAGATATAACACTAGTGTTAGTAAGGGTTCTTTTCTCAAACTAAAACCAACACAGGTAGGGACCTGTGGTGTTTTTTGGCATCCAGGCAGTCACATAAAGTAGTTGAGATAAAATACCAAAATGATTCAGGGCGCTTTTCTGAGACTAAAATCGACACAGGTACGGACCTGTGGTGATTTTTGGCATCAAAGTGGTAAAATGAGTTGTTGAGATAAAATACCAAAGTGATTCAGGGGTATTTTCTAAGATTAAAATCGACACAGGTACGGACCTGTGGTGTTTTTTGCTACCCAAGCAGTGAAATGAAGATTTCAGATATAACACTAGAGTTAGTAAGGGTCCTTTTCTCACACTAAAATCAACACAGGTACGGACCTATGGTGTTTTTTCCCACTCCAGGCAGTGAAATGAAGTAGTTCAGATAAAATACCAGGGAGATTCAGGGTGGGTTTCTGACACTAAAACTCGACACAGGTACGGACCTGTGGTGTTTTCTGGCATCCAGGCAGTCAAATAAAGTAGTGGAGATAAAATAGCTAAAATGATTCAGGGCGCTTTTCTGAGACTAAAATCGACACAGGTACAGACCTGTGGAGTTTTTTGGCATCAAAGTGGTAAAATGAAGTTCTTGAGATAAAATACCAAAGTGATTCAGGGGTATTATCTAAGCCTAAAATCGACACAGGTACAGACCTGTGGTGTTTTATGGTATCCAGGCAGTCAAATAAAGTAGTTCAGATAAAATACCAAAATGATTCAGGGCGCTTTTCTGAGACTAAAATCAACACAGGTACAGACCTGTGGTGTTTTTTGCCACCCAGGCAGTGAAATGAAGGATTTCAGATATAACACTAGAGTTAGTAATGGTCCTTTTCTCACACTAAAATCAACACAGGTACGGACCTATGGTGTTTTTTCCCATCCAGGAAGTGAAATGAAGTAGTTCAGATAAAATACCAGGGAGATTCAGGGTGGGTTTCTGACACTAAAATCGACACAGGTACGGACCTGTGGTGTTTTCTGGCATCCAGGAAGTCAAATAAAGTAGTGGAGATAAAATACTAAAATGATTCAGGGCGCTTTTCTGAGACTAAAATCGACACAGGTACAGACCTGTGGTGTTTTTTGGCATCAAAGTGGTAAAATGAAGTTCTTGAGATAAAATACCAAAGTGATTCAGGGGTATTATCTAAGCATAAAATCGACACAGGTACAGACCTGTGGTTTTTATGGTATCCAGGCAGTCAAATAAAGTACTTCAGATAAAATACCAAAATGATTCAGGGCGCTTTTCTGAGACTAAAATCAACACAGGTACGGACCTGTGGTGTTTTTTGCCACCCAGGCAGTGAAATGAAGGATTTCAGATATAACACTAGCGTTAGTAAGGGTCCTTTTCTCACACTAAAACCGACACAGGTACGGACCTGTGGTGTTTTTTGGCATCCAGGCAGTCACATAAAGTAGTTGAGATAAAATACCAAAATGATTCAGGGCGCTTTTCTGAGACTAAATCGACACAGGTACGGACCTGTGGTGATTTTTGGCATCAAAGTGGTAAAAATGAAGTTGTTGAGATAAAATACCAAAGTGATTCAGGGGTATTTTCTAAGATTAAAATCGACACAGGTACGGACCTGTGGTGTTTTTTGCTACCCAAGCAGTGAAATGAAGGATTTCAGATATAACACTAGAGTTAGTAAGGGTCCTTTTCTCACACTAAAATCAACACAGGTACGGACCTATGGTGTTTTTTCCCATCCAGGCAGTGAAATGAAGTAGTTCAGATAAAATACCAGGGAGATTCAGGGTGGGTTTCTGACACTAAAATCGACACAGGTACGGACCTGTGGTGTTTTCTGGCATCCAGGAAGTCAAATAAAGTAGTGGAGATAAAATAGTAAAATGATTCAGGGCGCTTTTCTGAGACTAAAATCGACACAGGTACAGACCTGTGGTGTTTTTTGGCATCAAAGTGGTAAAATGAAGTTCTTGAGATAAAATACCAAAGTGATTCAGGGGTATTATCTAAGCATAAAATCGACACAGGTACAGACCTGTGGTGTTTTATGGTATCCAGGCAGTCAAATAAAGTACTTCAGATAAAATACCAAAATGATTCAGGGCGCTTTTCTGAGACTAAAATCAACACAGGTACGGACCTGTGGTGTTTTTTGCCACCCAGGCAGTGAAATGAAGGATTTCAGATATAACACTAGAGTTAGTAAGGGTCCTTTTCTCACACTAAAACCGACACAGGTACGGACCTGTGGTGTTTTTTGGCATCCAGGCAGTCACATAAAGTAGTTGAGATAAAATACCAAAATGATTCAGGGCGCTTTTCTGAGACTAAAATCGACACAGGTACGGACCTGTGGTGATTTTTGGCATCAAAGTGTTAAAATGAAGTTGTTGAGATAAAATACCAAAGTGATTCAGGGGTATTTTCTAAGCTTAAAATCGACACAGATACGGACCTGTGGTGTTTTTTGCCACCCAAGCAGTGAAATGAAGGATTTCAGATATATCACTAGAGTTAGTAAGGGTCCTTTTCTCACACTAAAATCAACACAGGTACGGACCTATGGTGTTTTTTCCCATCCAGGCAGCGAAATGAAGTAGTTCAGATAAAATACCAGGGAGATTCAGGGTGGGTTTCTAAAACTAAAATCGACACAGGTACGGACCTGTGCTGTTTTTTGGCATCCAGGAAGTTAAATAAAGTAGTGGAGATAAAATACTAAAATGATTCAGGGCGCTTTTCTGAGACTAAAATCGACACAGGTACGGACCTGTGGTGTTTTATGGCATCCAGGCAGTCAAATAAAGTAGAGATAAAATACCAAAATGATTCAGGACGCTTTTCTGAGACTAAAATCGACACAGGTACGGACCTGTGGTGTTTTTTGCCACCCAGGCAGTGAAATGAAGGATTTCATATATAACAATAGAGTTAGTAAGGGTTCTTTTCTCAAACTAAAACCAACACAGGTAGGGACCTGTGGTGTTTTTTGGCATCCAGGCAGTCACATAAAGTAGTTGAGATAAAATACCAAAATGATTCAGGGCGCTTTTCTGAGACTAAAATCAACACAGGTACGGACCTGTGGAGTTTTTTGGCATCAAAGTGGTATAATGAAGTTCTTGAGATAAAATACCAAAGTGATTCAGGGGTTTTTTCTAAGCCTAAAATCCACACAGGTACGGACCTGTGGTGTTTTATGGCATCCGGGCAGTCAAATAAAGTAGTTCAGATAAAATACCAAAATGATTCAGGGCCCTTTTCTGAGACTAAAATCGACACAGGTAAGGACCTGTGGTGTTTTTTGCCACCCAGGCAGTGAAATGCAGGATTTCAGATATAACACTAGTGTTAGTAAGGGTTCTTTTCTCAAACTAAAACCAACACAGGTAGGGACCTGTGGTGTTTTTTGGCATCCAGGCAGTCACATAAAGTAGTTGAGATAAAATACCAAAATGATTCAGGGCGCTTTTCTGAGACTAAAATCAACACAGGTACGGACCTGTGGAGTTTTTTGGCATCAAAGTGGTAAAATGAAGTTCTTGAGATAAAATACCAAAGTGATTCAGGGGTTTTTTCTAAGCCTAAAATCCACACAGGTACGGACCTGTGGTGTTTTATGGCATCCGGGCAGTCAAATAAAGTAGTTCAGATAAAATACCAAAATGATTCAGGGCCCTTTTCTGAGACTAAAGTCGACACAGGTAAGGACCTGTGGTGTTTTTTGCCACCCAGGCAGTGAAATGCAGGATTTCAGATATAACACTAGTGTTAGTAAGGGTCCTTTTCTCACACTAAAACCAACACAGGTACGGACCTGTGGTGTTTTTTGGCATCCAGGCAGTCAGATAAAGTAGGTGAGATAAAATACCAAAATGCTTCAGGGCGCTTTTCTGAGACTAAAATCGACACAGGTACGGACCTGTGGTGTTTTATGGCATCCAGGCAGTCAAATAAAGTAGAGATAAAATATCAAAATGATTCAGGGTGCTTTTCTGAGACTAAAATCGACACAGGTATGGACCTGTGGTGTTTTTTGGCATCAAAGTGGTAAAATGAAGTTCTTGAGATAAAATACCAAAGTGATTCAGGGGTATTATCTAAGCCAAAAATCGACACAGGTACAGACCTGTGGTGTTTTATGGTATCCAGGCAGTCAAACAAAGTAGTTCAGATAAAATACCAAAATGATTCAGGGCGCTTTTCTGAGACTAAAATCAACACAGGTACGGACCTGTGGTGTTTTTTCCACCCAGGCAGTGAAATGAAGGATTTCAGATATAACACTAGAGTTAGTAAGGGTCCTTTTCTCACACTAAAACCGACACAAGTACGGACCTGTGGTGTTTTTTGGCATCCAGGGAGTCACATAAAGTAGTTGAGATAAAATACCAAAATGATTCAGGGCCCTTTTCTGAGACTAAAATCGACACAGGTACGGACCTGTGGTGTTTTTTGCCACCCAGGCAGTGAAATGAAGGATTTCATATATAACACTAGAGTTAGTAAGGGTTCTTTTCTCACACTAAAACCAACACAGATAGGGACCTGTGGTGTTTTTTGGCATCCAGGCAGTCACATAAAGTAGTTGAGATAAAATACCAAAATGATTCAGGGCGCTTTTCTGAGACTAAAATCGACACAGGTACGGACCTGTGGTGATTTTTGGCATCAAAGTGGTAAAATGAAGTTGTTGAGATAAAATACCAAAGTGATTCAGGGGTATTTTCTAAGATTAAAATCGACACAGGTACGGACCTGTGGTGTTTTTTGCTACCCAAGCAGTGAAATGAAGGATTTCAGATATAACACTAGAGTTAGTAAGGGTCCTTTTCTCACACTAAAATCAACACAGGTACGGACCTATGGTGTTTTTTCCCATCCAGGCAGTGAAATGAAGTAGTTCAGATAAAATACCAGGGAGATTCAGGGTGGGTTTCTGACACTAAAATCGACACAGGTACGGACCTGTGGTGTTTTCTGGCATCCAGGAAGTCAAATAAAGTAGTGGAGATAAAATAGTAAAATGATTCAGGGCGCTTTTCTGAGACTAAAATCGACACAGGTACAGACCTGTGGTGTTTTTTGGCATCAAAGTGGTAAAATGAAGTTCTTGAGATAAAATACCAAAGTGATTCAGGGGTATTATCTAAGCATAAAATCGACACAGGTACAGACCTGTGGTGTTTTATGGTATCCAGGCAGTCAAATAAAGTACTTCAGATAAAATACCAAAATGATTCAGGGCGCTTTTCTGAGACTAAAATCAACACAGGTACAGACCTGTGGTGTTTTTTGCCACCCAGGCAGTGAAATGAAGGATTTCAGATATAACACTAGAGTTAGTAATGGTCCTTTTCTCACACTAAAATCAACACAGGTACGGACCTATGGTGTTTTTTCCCATCCAGGCAGTGAAATGAAGTAGTTCAAATAAAATACCAGGGAGATTCAGGGTGGGTTTCTGACACTAAAATCGACACAGGTACGGACCTGTGGTGTTTTCTGGCATCCAGGAAGTCAAATAAAGTAGTGGAGATAAAATACTAAAATGATTCAGGGCGCTTTTCTGAGACTAAAATCGACACAGGTACAGACCTGTGGTGTTTTTTGGCATCAAAGTGGTAAAATGAAGTTCTTGAGATAAAATACCAAAGTGATTCAGGGGTATTATCTAAGCATAAAATCGACACAGGTACAGACCTGTGGTGTTTTATGGTATCCAGGCAGTCAAATAAAGTACTTCAGATAAAATACCAAAATGATTCAGGGCGCTTTTCTGAGACTAAAATCAACACAGGTACGGACCTGTGGTGTTTTTTGCCACCCAGGCAGTGAAATGAAGGATTTCAGATATAACACTAGAGTTAGTAAGGGTCCTTTTCTCACACTAAAACCGACACAGGTACGGACCTGTGGTGTTTTTTGGCATCCAGGCAGTCACATAAAGTAGTTGAGATAAAATACCAAAATGATTCAGGGCGCTTTTCTGAGACTAAAATCGACACAGGTACGGACCTGTGGTGATTTTTGGCATCAAAGTGGTAAAATGAAGTTGTTGAGATAAAATACCAAAGTGATTCAGGGGTATTTTCTAAGATTAAAATCGACACAGGTACGGACCTGTGGTGTTTTTTGCTACCCAAGCAGTGAAATGAAGGATTTCAGATATAACACTAGAGTTAGTAAGGGTCCTTTTCTCACACTAAAATCAACACAGGTACGGACCTATGGTGTTTTTTCCCATCCAGGCAGTGAAATGAAGTAGTTCAGATAAAATACCAGGGAGATTCAGGGTGGGTTTCTGACACTAAAATCGACACAGGTACGGACCTGTGGTGTTTTCTGGCATCCAGGAAGTCAAATAAAGTAGTGGAGATAAAATAGTAAAATGATTCAGGGCGCTTTTCTGAGACTAAAATCGACACAGGTACAGACCTGTGGTGTTTTTTGGCATCAAAGTGGTAAAATGAAGTTCTTGAGATAAAATACCAAAGTGATTCAGGGGTATTATCTAAGCATAAAATCGACACAGGTACAGACCTGTGGTGTTTTATGGTATCCAGGCAGTCAAATAAAGTACTTCAGATAAAATACCAAAATGATTCAGGGCGCTTTTCTGAGACTAAAATCAACACAGGTACGGACCTGTGGTGTTTTTTGCCACCCAGGCAGTGAAATGAAGGATTTCAGATATAACACTAGAGTTAGTAAGGGTCCTTTTCTCACACTAAAACCGACACAGGTACGGACCTGTGGTGTTTTTTGGCATCCAGGCAGTCACATAAAGTAGTTGAGATAAAATACCAAAATGATTCAGGGCGCTTTTCTGAGACTAAAATCGACACAGGTACGGACCTGTGGTGATTTTTGGCATCAAAGTGTTAAAATGAAGTTGTTGAGATAAAATACCAAAGTGATTCAGGGGTATTTTCTAAGCTTAAAATCGACACAGATACGGACCTGTGGTGTTTTTTGCCACCCAAGCAGTGAAATGAAGGATTTCAGATATATCACTAGAGTTAGTAAGGGTCCTTTTCTCACACTAAAATCAACACAGGTACGGACCTATGGTGTTTTTTCCCATCCAGGCAGCGAAATGAAGTAGTTCAGATAAAATACCAGGGAGATTCAGGGTGGGTTTCTAAAACTAAAATCGACACAGGTACGGACCTGTGCTGTTTTTTGGCATCCAGGAAGTTAAATAAAGTAGTGGAGATAAAATACTAAAATGATTCAGGGCGCTTTTCTGAGACTAAAATCGACACAGGTACGGACCTGTGGTGTTTTATGGCATCCAGGCAGTCAAATAAAGTAGAGATAAAATACCAAAATGATTCAGGACGCTTTTCTGAGACTAAAATCGACACAGGTACGGACCTGTGGTGTTTTTTGCCACCCAGGCAGTGAAATGAAGGATTTCATATATAACACTAGAGTTAGTAAGGGTTCTTTTCTCAAACTAAAACCAACACAGGTAGGGACCTGTGGTGTTTTTTGGCATCCAGGCAGTCACATAAAGTAGTTGAGATAAAATACCAAAATGATTCAGGGCGCTTTTCTGAGACTAAAATCAACACAGGTACGGACCTGTGGAGTTTTTTGGCATCAAAGTGGTATAATGAAGTTCTTGAGATAAAATACCAAAGTGATTCAGGGGTTTTTTCTAAGCCTAAAATCCACACAGGTACGGACCTGTGGTGTTTTATGGCATCCGGGCAGTCAAATAAAGTAGTTCAGATAAAATACCAAAATGATTCAGGGCCCTTTTCTGAGACTAAAATCGACACAGGTAAGGACCTGTGGTGTTTTTTGCCACCCAGGCAGTGAAATGCAGGATTTCAGATATAACACTAGTGTTAGTAAGGGTTCTTTTCTCAAACTAAAACCAACACAGGTAGGGACCTGTGGTGTTTTTTGGCATCCAGGCAGTCACATAAAGTAGTTGAGATAAAATACCAAAATGATTCAGGGCGCTTTTCTGAGACTAAAATCAACACAGGTACGGACCTGTGGAGTTTTTTGGCATCAAAAGTGGTAAAATGAAGTTCTTGAGATAAAATACCAAAGTGATTCAGGGGTTTTTTCTAAGCCTAAAATCCACACAGGTACGGACCTGTGGTGTTTTATGGCATCCGGGCAGTCAAATAAAGTAGTTCAGATAAAATACCAAAATGATTCAGGGCCCTTTTCTGAGACTAAAATCGACACAGGTAAGGACCTGTGGTGTTTTTTGCCACCCAGGCAGTGAAATGCAGGATTTCAGATATAACACTAGTGTTAGTAAGGGTCCTTTTCTCACACTAAAACCAACACAGGTACGGACCTGTGGTGTTTTTTGGCATCCAGGCAGTCAGATAAAGTAGGTGAGATAAAATACCAAAATGCTTCAGGGCGCTTTTCTGAGACTAAAATCGACACAGGTACGGACCTGTGGTGTTTTATGGCATCCAGGCAGTCAAATAAAGTAGAGATAAAATATCAAAATGATTCAGGGTGCTTTTCTGAGACTAAAATCAACACAGGTACGGACCTGTGGTGTTTTTTGGCATCAAAGTGGTAAAATGAAGTTCTTGAGATAAAATACCAAAGTGATTCAGGGGTATTATCTAAGCCAAAAATCGACACAGGTACAGACCTGTGGTGTTTTATGGTATCCAGGCAGTCAAACAAAGTAGTTCAGATAAAATACCAAAATGATTCAGGGCGCTTTTCTGAGACTAAAATCAACACAGGTACGGACCTGTGGTGTTTTTTCCACCCAGGCAGTGAAATGAAGGATTTCAGATATAACACTAGAGTTAGTAAGGGTCCTTTTCTCACACTAAAACCGACACAAGTACGGACCTGTGGTGTTTTTTGGCATCCAGGGAGTCACATAAAGTAGTTGAGATAAAATACCAAAATGATTCAGGGCCCTTTTCTGAGACTAAAATCGACACAGGTACGGACCTGTGGTGTTTTTTGCCACCCAGGCAGTGAAATGAAGGATTTCATATATAACACTAGAGTTAGTAAGGGTTCTTTTCTCACACTAAAACCAACACAGGTAGGGACCTGTGGTGTTTTTTGGCATCCAGGCAGTCACATAAAGTAGTTGAGATAAAATACCAAAATGATTCAGGGCGCTTTTCTGAGACTAAAATCGAGACAGGTACGGACCTGTGGTGATTTTTGGCATGAAAGTGGTAAAATGAAGTTGTTGAGATAAAATACCAAAGTGATTCAGGGGTATTTTCTAAGATTAAAATCGACACAGGTACGGACCTGTGGTGTTTTTTGCTACCCAAGCAGTGAAATGAAGGATTTCAGATATAACACTAGAGTTAGTAAGGGTCCTTTTCTCACACTAAAATCAACACAGGTACGGACCTATGGTGTTTTTTCCCATCCAGGCAGTGAAATGAAGTAGTTCAGATAAAATACCAGGGAGATTCAGGGTGGGTTTCTGACACTAAAATCGACACAGGTACGGACCTGTGGTGTTTTCTGGCATCCAGGAAGTCAAATAAAGTAGTGGAGATAAAATAGTAAAATGATTCAGGGCGCTTTTCTGAGACTAAAATCGACACAGGTACAGACCTGTGGTGTTTTTTGGCATCAAAGTGGTAAAATGAAGTTCTTGAGATAAAATACCAAAGTGATTCAGGGGTATTATCTAAGCATAAAATCGACACAGGTACAGACCTGTGGTGTTTTATGGTATCCAGGCAGTCAAATAAAGTACTTCAGATAAAATACCAAAATGATTCAGGGCGCTTTTCTGAGACTAAAATCAACACAGGTACGGACCTGTGGTGTTTTTTGCCACCCAGGCAGTGAAATGAAGGATTTCAGATATAACACTAGAGTTAGTAAGGGTCCTTTTCTCACAATAAAACCGACACAGGTACGGACCTGTGGTGTTTTTTGGCATCCAGGCAGTCACATAAAGTAGTTGAGATAAAATACCAAAATGATTCAGGGCGCTTTTCTGAGACTAAAATCGACACAGGTACGGACCTGTGGTGATTTTTGGCATCAAAGTGTTAAAATGAAGTTGTTGAGATAAAATACCAAAGTGATTCAGGGGTATTTTCTAAGCTTAAAATCGACACAGATACGGACCTGTGGTGTTTTTTGCCACCCAAGCAGTGAAATGAAGGATTTCAGATATATCACTAGAGTTAGTAAGGGTCCTTTTCTCACACTAAAATCAACACAGGTACGGACCTATGGTGTTTTTTCCCATCCAGGCAGCGAAATGAAGTAGTTCAGATAAAATACCAGGGAGATTCAGGGTGGGTTTCTAAAACTAAAATCGACACAGGTACGGACCTGTGCTGTTTTTTGGCATCCAGGAAGTTAAATAAAGTAGTGGAGATAAAATACTAAAATGATTCAGGGCGCTTTTCTGAGACTAAAATCGACACAGGTACGGACCTGTGGTGTTTTATGGCATCCGGGCAGTCAAATAAAGTAGTTCAGATAAAATACCAAAATGATTCAGGGCCCTTTTCTGAGACTAAAATCGACACAGGTACGGACCTGTGGTGTTTTTTGCCACCCAGGCAGTGAAATGAAGGATTTCATATATAACACTAGAGTTAGTAAGGGTTCTTTTCTCAAACTAAAACCAACACAGGTAGGGACCTGTGGTGTTTTTTGGCATCCAGGCAGTCACATAAAGTAGTTGAGATAAAATACCAAAATGATTCAGGGCGCTTTTCTGAGACTAAAATCAACACAGGTACGGACCTGTGGAGTTTTTTGGCATCAAAGTGGTAAAATGAAGTTCTTGAGATAAAATACCAAAGTGATTCAGGGGTTTTTTCTAAGCCTAAAATCCACACAGGTACGGACCTGTGGTGTTTTATGGCATCCGGGCAGTCAAATAAAGTAGTTCAGATAAAATACCAAAATGATTCAGGGCCCTTTTCTGAGACTAAAATCGACACAGGTAAGGACCTGTGGTGTTTTTTGCCACCCAGGCAGTGAAATGCAGGATTTCAGATATAACACTAGTGTTAGTAAGGGTCCTTTTCTCACACTAAAACCAACACAGGTACGGACCTGTGGTGTTTTTTGGCATCCAGGCAGTCAGATAAAGTAGGTGAGATAAAATACCAAAATGCTTCAGGGCGCTTTTCTGAGACTAAAATCGACACAGGTACGGACCTGTGGTGTTTTATGGCATCCAGGCAGTCAAATAAAGTAGAGATAAAATATCAAAATGATTCAGGGCGCTTTTCTGAGACTAAAATCGGCACAGGTATGGACCTGTGGTGTTTTTTGGCATCAAAGTGGTAAAATGAAGTTCTTGAGATAAAATACCAAAGTGATTCAGGGGTATTATCTAAGCCAAAAATCGACACAGGTACAGACCTGTGGTGTTTTATGGTATCCAGGCAGTCAAACAAAGTAGTTCAGATAAAATACCAAAATGATTCAGGGCGCTTTTCTGAGACTAAAATCAACACAGGTACGGACCTGTGGTGTTTTTTCCACCCAGGCAGTGAAATGAAGGATTTCAGATATAACACTAGAGTTAGTAAGGGTCCTTTTCTCACACTAAAACCGACACAGGTACGGACCTCTGGTGTTTTTTGGCATCCAGGGAGTCACATAAAGTAGTTGAGATAAAATACCAAAATGATTCAGGGCCCTTTTCTGAGACTAAAATCGACACAGGTACGGACCTGTGGTGTTTTTTGCCACCCAGGCAGTGAAATGAAGGATTTCATATATAACACTAGAGTTAGTAAGGGTTCTTTTCTCACACTAAAACCAACACAGGTAGGGACCTGTGGTGTTTTTTGGCATCCAGGCAGTCACATAAAGTAGTTGAGATAAAATACCAAAATGATTCAGGGCGCTTTTCTGAGACTAAAATCGACACAGGTACGGACCTGTGGAGTTTTTTGGCATCAAAGTGGTAAAATGAAGTTCTTGAGATAAAATACCAAAGTGATTCAAGGGTATTATCTAAGCCTAAAATCGACACAGGTACAGACCTGTGGTGTTTTATGGTATCCAGGCAGTCAAATAAAGTAGTTCAGATAAAATACCAAAATGATTCAGGGCGCTTTTCTGAGACTAAAATCGACACAGGTACGGACCTGTGGTGTTTTTTGCCACCCAGGCAGTGAAATGAAGGATTTCAGATATAACACTAGAGTTAGTTAGGGTCCTTTTCTCACACTAAAACCGACACAGGTACGGACCTGTGGTGTTTTTTAGCAACCAGGCAGTCACATAACGTAGTTGAGATAAAATACCAAAATGATTCAGGGCGCTTTTCTGAGACTAAAATCGGCACAGGTACGGACCTGTGGTGTTTTATGGCATCCAGGCAGTCAAATAAAATAGAGATAAAATACCAAAATGATTCAGGGCCCTTTTCTGAGACTAAAATCGACACAGGTAAGGACCTGTGGTGTTTTCTGGCATCAAAGTGGTAAAATGAAGTTGTTGAGATAAAATACCAAAGTGATTCAGGGGTTTTTTCTAAGCCTAAAATCCACACAGGTACGGACCTGTGGTGTTTTATGGCATCCAGGCAGTCAAATAAAGTAGTTCAGATAAAATACCAAAATGATTCAGGGCCCTTTTCTGAGACTAAAATCGACACAGGTAAGGACCTGTGGTGTTTTTTGCCACCCAGGCAGTGAAATGCAGGATTTCAGATATAACACTAGTGTTAGTAAGGGTCCTTTTCTCGCACTAAAACCAACACAGGTACGGACCTGTGGTGTTTTTTGGCATCCAGGCAGTCAGATAAAGTAGGTGAGATAAAATACCAAAATGATTCAGGGCGCTTTTCTGAGACTAAAATCGACACAGGTACGGACCTGTGGTGTTTTATGGCATCCAGGCAGTCAAATAAAGTAGTTGAGATAAAATACCAAAATGATTCAGGGCGCTTTTCTGAGACTAAAATCGACACAGGTAGGACCTGTGGTGTTTTTTGGCATCAAAGTGTAAAATGAAGTTCTTGAGATAAAATACAAAGTGATTCAGGGGTTTATCTAAGCCAAAAATCGACACAGGTACAGACCTGTGGTGTTTTATGGTATCCAGGCAGTCAAAAAAGTAGTTCAGATAAAATACCAAAATGATTCAGGGCGCTTTTCTGAGACTAAAATCAACACAGGTACGGACCTGTGGTGTTTTTTCCACCCAGGCAGTGAAATGAAGGATTTCAGATATAACACTAGAGTTGTAAGGGTCCTTTTCTCACACTAAAACCGACACAGGTACGGACCTTGGTGTTTTTGGCATCCAGGAGTCACATAAAGTAGTTGATAAATACCAAAATGATTCAGGGCCCTTTTCTGATGACTAAAATCGACACAGGTACGGACCTGTGGTGTTTTTTGCCACCCAGCAGTGAAAATGAAGGATTTCTAATAACATAGAGTGTAGGGTCTTTTCTCAACTAAAACCACACAGTAGGACTGTGGTGTTTTTTGGCATCCAGGCAGTACATAAATATTGAGATAAAATACCAAATGATTCAGGGCGCTTTTCTGAGACTAAAATCGACACAGGTACGGACCTGTGGGTTTTTTGCATCAAAGTGGTAAAATGAAGTTTTGAGATAAAATACCAAAGTGATTCAAGGGTATTTCTAAGCTAAATCGACACAGGTACGACCTGTGGTGTTTTTGTATCCAGGCAGTAAATAAAGTATTCAGATAAAATACAAATGATTCAGGCGCTTTTCTGAGACTAAAATCGACACAGGTACGGACCTGTGGTGTTTTTGCCACCGGGCAGTAATGAAGATTCAGATATAAACAAGTTATTAGGGTCCTTTTCTAACTAAAACGACACAGGTAGGACTGTGGTGTTTTTTGCACCAGCAGTAAAGTAGTTAGATAAATACCAAAATGTTAGGCTTTTCTGACACTAAACCACAGGTAGGACCTGTGGTGTTTTGGCATCCAGGCAGTCAATAAATAAGATAAATACCAAAATGATTCAGGCCCTTTCGAGACTAAAATCGACAAGTAAGGACCTGTGGGTTTTTGGCATCAAAGTGGTAAAATAAGTTTGAGATAAATAAAGTGATTCAGGGGTTTTTTCTAAGCTAAAATCCACAAGGTACGACTGTGGTGTTTTAGGCATCCAGGCAGTCAAATAAAGTGTTCAGATAAAATACAAATGATCAGGCCTTTTCTGAGACTAAAATCGACACAGGTAAGGACCTGTGGTGTTTTTGCCACCCAGAGTGAAATGCAGATTTCAGATATAAACTAGTGTTATAAGGTCTTTTCTCACACTAAAACCACACAGGTACGGACTGTGGTGTTTTTTGGCATCCAGGCAGTCAGATAAAGTAGGTGAGATAAAATACCAAATGATTCAGGCGCTTTTCTGAGACTAAAATCGACACAGTAGGACCTGTGGTGTTTTATGGCATCCAGGCAGTCAATAAGTATTGAGAT
>NW_027264537.1:27500-35529 GCF_036320965.1 Panulirus ornatus | reverse complement strand
AACCCACCTAACAATATTTTTAGATGGTCTCAATGCATTCAAAATCGCCGAAGTCGATCATGCTTTTGGTTTATGTATGAAGTCGACCTATGCATTTATTTCTATGTAGATAATTAGAGCATTGGGGTACCTTACTATATTTAGAACTCACTATATTTGTGGACGGTACAAGGATAACCGAGGTAATCTTACAGTGCAACCAACGTAATCATTAGTGATCTTTCAACATGGAAGTTTTTGCAAAAAGCTCAGTTGTGGAGGGGTACGAGCAGCACAGGAGCTCTGGGATCGCCCTCACTGTGACCATTCCTACCTGCCTTTCCACTATGATGAGGATTTGCTGGACCGTCGCACCACACGCGACCCGAGTCCCACATATAATTGAGTTGGGGTTTCCTGCGATGATGAGGACATAAGTGTCATCGTGCCCCACCAACGAGCAGTTGCAAGTGTGTTCTCAAAACCGTCCTGCAGGGGGGGGGGTATACCAACAGGGTCTCAACGTTCCAAACAAAATCTCAAGGACGAAACGTCTGGGGGAATTCCCTCAGCAGTTCGGCGACATCGTTCATCTCGACATGCATTCCTACACCGACCTACGAGAACACCGCGTGGATTGCCGTCATCCAGTTTTTCACCTGCTATGCCTCCTACAGAAGGCACTTCTTGCCGACGTGACACCACTTTCCGTCAACGGTCGCTGTGCCAAAAGTGAAACCTCACCGTCCCCACAGATTGCTGACCAAGTGACCTCGCCCCCTCAAGTGGCACTGCAGCCACCCTCCCAACCAGCCCCACCATCCATGAGGTAAAATGCAGCCCACCACACTTGTCAGGAGCCCACTTCAGGGAGACATGGCAGGTCCTCAAGACCTGTCAGGCCCACCATTCAAGACCGACTTGGTCCCCCAACACACGTCAGGCCCACCATTCAAGACCGACTTGGTCCCCCAACACATGTCAGGCCCAGCTTTTCTAGACCGACTGGGACCTAATAACACATGACTGTCCTACGTTACAGACCGACTGCACTCCGCACCGCGTACGGGCGTTAAAAGGCGTGTCGAGATGACTCACGCTCCCCGTGCCAAAAGATTCAGTTGGTGAGGAACCTGAGTTCTTTCTTCCTGCTGGTGCTGCAGGAGAAAACGGCCCTAGAGTGGACACTGGAGGTGTGTTTGTGTTTGTGTTTGGGTTATCACTAAGGAACCAAAACCAAGACAACTTTAGTTTGGCCTCGCCAAGGATTACGTTAATCTGGCGGAAGTCTGGCTTTCTCCCAGTAGTGGATGACACATGATATCTACGTAGGGACGTTGAAAAACAAAGAAAGAAAAAATATGGGAACATTATCCCGCCCCCCCCCCCCCAAAAAAAAAAAAAGGAAAATACATAAATTTACGGGGATAATTTCCTTCGTCTTCAAAGAAAAAATGAAACTCTTCCGACGCTACTGTGCCTTCCATAAAGCAACCTTCAAAGAAATCACTTTGCGCAAGGACTCGGTTAGCCAATCTTCATATGACTGGGGCTATTCATCCCTCTCATTGATTCATTTTTCAAGATTAAGGAAAGTTATAATAAAAATATTGTATTGAGTTTCTCCGTTGGCGTCAGGGTAAACACCCATCCCCCCCGAAGCTTGGTTACCTTTCCGTGGTGGGGGGGACTTCATGGATTGGGCAGTAGCAACCATCGTTGGTTGCTTCTGTTCAATCCATGAACGAAAAACCAAGCATCTTGAGCGTAATTGTCGTTTAAATTCACTTGGTGTCAAAACTGACGCGAAAGCGTTTGTCTCAATTTTGTCAGAAATGTTTGTGCGTTTCGGCCTGATGGCGGGAGTCGGTTTGGCGCTGTGGTCATGAGGGAATACGAGGAAGATTGGCAACCGTCCCAGAAGTAGCTACAGTGAGGCCCAGCAGCTGTCCCTAATACTGTGGAAGGCACTCATGTAAGGTGTGCAGTGAGACGCAGCAGTAACAAGGGAAACGGACAACCAAAACAGCAATCTTGATCATCAGGAGGCTATCCAATGCTCAGAGTAGATAAGGACGATTATTGTATGGCTTCGCTCAGAGGATGAAAATCTTAGCCGTGCAAATCAACACGTAAAATAACTAGTAGTGAAGTGGAATTACCGCATTTCTGTGGTCTTAATAGTAAAACGAAACTTTTCGTTTTCTCCATCAATCTAGAGGTGTTGTAGACCACCATCCTTAAGGTTGTAAGGTAATGGTAACTACAAGGTTATGACCTCAGCAAATTTATGATGGAAAGTGCAGGAAATGTGATAATGTATATGATATAAATTATATAGTTGTATAATAAATGTGTATTAGAATTTTGTCTTCTCTTTGCCCGTTCTTTAATTCAAATACAGGTAAGTTTTCTTTCTAACGAGGTGGGATAAGCTACGTGCACTCGGCTTAAGAATGTGGTGACTTTCCCTTCATTACCACAATGGTATGCTGAACTGAAGACGTTGAATTTCGTAGACGAAACTAAGATGGGAAATCAATCTACCTCAAAAATTGAACGTATGCATCTTTAGGTGGACATAAAACAAACGGACAGAGGAGCACACTGGAGCAAATGAATTCCAATATCACCACTTAAAGTAGGCCTTTCAAGTAGTTGTGGCTTTAAAGCAAACTTTTTCTAGCCAAGGTTTAGTTAGCACCTAAACTAACCCCCACGACCTTACCTTAAGAAATATTTTCAGAAGGTACTGTCTGAACATATTTCTAAGGTAAGGTCATTTAGGTTTGGTTTAGATGCTAACCTAACCTAGGCTAGAAAAAGTTTCCTTTGCTTCAGAGCCCCAACTACTTAGACGGGCTACTGTTGATATTAAACAGTAACAGCAAGATGATAAAACTGAGATGAAATGAATAAAAAAGATAGAATGGGTCAGTTGAAAGTTGAAGTATTTGCTAGATACAATTTTTGACAGATCCAAATGCATCCTAAATTCAGTCACTTAAATCACAATGCTGAATATTGTTTTAATTGTTGGAACTAGTTACAGGAAGTAAAAATATCAAGCTTAAAGGGATGCCATTACAATAACTTCATATACCTGTATAGGATCTCTTAAACTTCTTTTCCCTAAAGCTGAATGGATTTAAGTCGTTTAATCTGCTCTCTGAATTTGTTTCTCAGTCCAGTAATCATCTTTGGACATTACCTCAGTAATTTCTCCATTCAATGTCTTCCTTTTCAAATTAGTTGACGATCACAGCAGTACAATATCCAAGCTGGTATGGCTATGTTTTGGGAAGGCGAGAGGTCAGGTTATGCAAGAATGTTAGAAATGGCTTCCATCAGTTTCTACCCTATCTACTCTAAAAATTTTGGGTTATTAGAACTTAGAGATTTATGAGTAGATAATACAATATAGCTATCGTGGCAAGATATCCAACATGAGATTATAGTCATAATAACAATATAGTCACAAGGCCAATATATAATAGTCACCGGAATATTATATTTATCATGATAATGTATGACTTATGACAAAATATGCATGATTAAAAAATGACAATATAGCACCTATAAAAAATATCACATTGCTAATATAGCCAAGGTGGCGATATGTACACGATAGTAATGTAACCAAAATAAGAATATAGCCAAATTGACTATGTTCAAAATGACGATACTGCCACTATGAATATATAATCTCCATGACACTATAGCTACACTGACAGTAAAGCTATCTTCACAAAAGCGTAAAATTGAAAATACAGCAAACGACAATATAGCCACCATGACAATACAGCCATCTTGACAATAATGTCACGTTATAAATCAATCGCAAGCACATTAGAGTCACTTTGATACCAATCTTACAATGACTTTGTAAATATCATGAAAATATAGCCCCCATGTCAACATATTAGCTATGACAATTTAGCCATTATGATAATATAGTCACGACGACAATGTATTCACTATAACAATAAAACTACCATGATCATATAGATGATATGATAATATAGTCAAAGCAAAAATATAGAAACATTCAACTTATACTCACAAAGGCAATATAACCACCTGACAATATAGATAGCGTAAATAAATAGTCGTTTTCGGATCATAGCAAACATATAGACTCCAGGACAATATAATCTCTGTGAAAAAACAGTGACTCAAACAGGATTTATCATTATAATATAGTCATAACTTTATAGCTGTCATGTGATTGTAGTCAACATGACAAAATTATCACAATGAAATAAAACGGTATTACAATATAGTTACCATAATCATACACCAATCATGATTATATAATCAGCAGGTTGACATAAACAATATCACAGTGTAAAAACCATGACAATATAAGGATGTGATGATATGATATCTATTCAATTACACTTACAATACCAAATAAGCCGCCATGAAAATATTATCATCATGATAATATAATCACAACAATATTGTAGCTAATAGCAAAATATATCCCGGACGACAAAATTAACCATAGCAATATAACCATCAAGTTGATATAGCGACCAAGATAATGAAGCCAGGACGGCATTATATTGAAAATAACAATACAGCCACCATGCCAATGTCTTCACCATGACAATGTAGCTACCATGAAAATATAGTAACCTTGACTATATACCTACCATGATAAAATGTTTGAACTGAAAAATATCCACAACAAGAGTTTAGCTGCTAAAACACGATGTCACCTTTCCAATATCGCCAAAATGTTATTATTACCATCATGACAATATAACGCCAGAAAAGAAATATATATACCCACTACTTGACAATATAACTATTCTGACAATATTGGCTACATGAAAAGACAGTCACCTCCTTGTTATATAACAAAATGACAAATAGAATTTTAGCATTTTACGACTTATGGAAGTTTATTGGCCTTCTGTGTCTGTTGTCGATGAAGGCCGTTGACGCGCCGTTTGAGAATTTCACTTGTATCATGTTTCTAGTCTTGGGTCGGGATATATCTGGTGAGGGGTCAGGAGAGGGGAGAGGGGAGGGGAGAGGATCATTGTCGACAATTTGAAGGTCAAGGTTGACCGTTGGTGGGTTGTCTGGTGTGTCGGCAGGGTCAGGTGCTGGGGCTCCTCTGGGAGGGTTAGGTAGGGGACGGATGGAGGGGGAGGGGGGAGCGGGGGATTGGTGAGTGGATGTTCGGGAGGAACTGTCGTGTTGGTGGAAGTTGGGACGGTGGGGGTGGGAGAGGAATCGGTATTTGGAGAGACAGTAGGATTGTTGGTGTTGGGTTGGGGGGGTTGAGGATGGAGTTGTGCTAGAGGGTGCGGAGGA
Organism: Panulirus ornatus; assembly: GCF_036320965.1. Taxonomy (NCBI): domain Eukaryota; kingdom Metazoa; phylum Arthropoda; class Malacostraca; order Decapoda; family Palinuridae; genus Panulirus; species Panulirus ornatus. The sequence goes on along the minus strand of NW_027264537.1, from coordinate 30,222 downwards.
GGTATTGGAAGTTGGGAGGGTGACAGGTTGAGTAGTCGGGGGAGAGTTGGAAGTGTTACTGGGGGTCTCCTGGGATACGTTTTCGTTAGGGGACAGGGTGGCGGACGAGACAGGGGTCGGTGAGGGATGGTTGTTGGCGGGGGAGCTGAGGAGTTCAGGTGAAGTTCGTACATTGGGTAGGTTGTTATGAGCAAGAAGCAAATCGAAAATTCTGATGAATTCCGACTTATCTTCCCCGCTCAGGAACAACGCTTTTAGGTAGCACGCATGCATCCTACCTTGTAGGGTGAGGAGGTCTGAAGAATTAGTAGTTGGGATAGGAGAAGCTTGGGTGGCAGGGGGAGGAGCAGCAGCAGCAACTGTTGCGTAGAGGTGAGGATTTGTGGAAGGAGGCGTGTTGGATTTTTATGCCTGACGCACTACGCGGAGTTGCTCCTTTTTACGTGGGCACAGCCCAGATACAGCAACGTGTTCACCTTTACATTTGACACACATCGCTGCCTGAACCTTGCACTCACGAAAACCATGACCAGTTTCCGCGCATTGACTACAGGTTTGGTGGGGTTCTTTACAGTTCTTAGTCTCATGTCCGTATTTCAGACATTTGAAACATTGTTGTACGTCGAGATGTTCATCTTTCTTCAGGGATTTTGCTGGCACAGAGATCATGGGGAACAGGACTCCCCGGGAGAGCAGGTGATCGGCCTCGGTCGGGTTTGAACATTGTATCTTTATTGATCTGGAGTTATTCGGTTTATAGACGTTGATGACATTAACGTCATTGTTTTCGCCATTGATGGCTTCAACAATCTCCGAAGGGCTGAGGGACAAGATAGATTCATCAACATTGTAGGCAATAATAGTACATCTAGCTTGAAGGGGCAGCGGTCCTGAACGATTTGGTAGTTTTTTTAGCTAGTTCATCAAGGAGAGGCTTAGATAGGATTCTATCTAAATCACTATCTTTGCCCAAGCAGATCTTAAACTGGTATTTGTTCGAGGGGAATTGAATGACCCTAGTAGGACGGATCTCAGTGGTCTTAAAGACGATGGACAGGAGTTTGAACGTGGAAGGAGGGAGACAATCAGTTTTGAGGGATTTTAGACGTATGTCGGGCGGCATGTTGGTGGCATCAGTGTCCTAGTGCGAGAAAACGTGAGTGAGGGAGGCTCGACGGTCCAAGGTAGGGGAGAGGTAAGAGATAGTGTGAGGGTCTCCACCCCGTCAGGTGAGAACAGGTCCACTCCAGCCTCCACTCCTCAGGAAAATGAGTTTTCCAGAATGGGTTGGGGAAGCTGGGGTAGAGATTGCTCAAGCCAAACGGTCGAGAGATGGATGATGGATGATAAAAAATAGAAAATAAAAAGACATGTGAAGATGGAGTGGAGGCAACGCGGGGGTGTGGGGAGCAGCGAGGGTGGTGAGGGAACAGCCTGCCGGCGTCGTCACCGTAACGGTCTCCCGCGGGAAGGTCCAACGCGGGAGGCAACGTTACAATCCACTTCTTTCTTCTTTTTTCTCTTCTCTCTTCTGTCTTCTGTCTTCTCTCTTCTTTCTTCTCTATTCGTGGGATCTGACGGTTAATCCTCCATCAACCACGTGGTTAACACGTGGCCGAGACAGGAGCAGCAAGAACCTTCTCGAATGGCTAGAAAAGATGATGTATACATAGGAACATTCTTATATATACCGGGTCAGATGGACGTTAAAGTAGCAGTTGTACCTTCTGTGCCTATCATCGTGTGCTTTTTGTGATATGTGCATTTTTCTTTGTATGTATCTTATGGAACATGGACAACACAGCAAGCTCTATCTTATGACACCATTATATCTTACTTTTTTCCCTATATACATAGAGATGATTGTAAAAAATTGCCTTTCAACCTTCATCTGGATCAAGTGAGGCAGGGTGGGCGGGGCTTATGGCTTTTCTTCAGCCAATAGGGAGGGAGTTTGTGTCTGCTAGTACATAAAACGTGCTCGCACCACCAAAGACGACATTACCTAATTACTGATACCTAACCCAAACAATACATAGGAATCTCACCCTTACAACTTATCAAACTATATCAAATGCAGCCCTCTCATTGGTAGATCATTGTCAACCAATGGCAAGCACGTTTTCCACCATATATAGAGGCACCGAGGCCCGTTAAACCCCGTTTTCAAACCTCCAGTCTACAAAAAAGGACTTTGATGGGCCTTCCTTTCCACGTTTAACACACCGACCCACTACTACCACAAACACACATTCCCATTACTTGTATACTTTATTTACTTATAATTTCTCGCTGTATCCCGCGTTAGCGAGGCAGCGAAAGAGTGGCCCAACCCACCCACATCCACATGTATATACATACACGTCCATACACGCAAATATACATACCTATACGTCTCAACGTATACATATATTTACACACACAGACATATACATATAAACACATGTACATAATTAATACAGTCTGCCTTCATTCATTCCCACCGCAACCCCGCCACAAATGAAATAACAACCCATTCCCCCCGTATGTGCGCGAGGTATCGCTAGGAAACGACAACAAAGGCCACATTCGTTCACACTCAGTCTCTAGCTATCATGTATAATGCACTGAAACCACAGCTCCCTTTCCACATCCAGGCCCCACAGAACTTTGCATGGTTTACCTCAGACGCTTCACGCGCCCTGGTTCAATCCATTGACAGCACGTCGACCCCGGTATACAA
>NW_027264537.1:0-25000 GCF_036320965.1 Panulirus ornatus | reverse complement strand
ATATCAGGAACCCATCTGAAAGGTGAACCTTGTATAAACTACATTGCAACTTATATATAAATAGAACCATCAAACTTCATTATATTAGCTTTACTATATTTAAATATAAACAAGGTCTAACCGAGGTTACTTGGTTGAGCAAGACGTGAGAATATCATCAATTGGCCCTCCAGCCCTGGGTTGAAATTGTCGTTCTGACGTATTTCGAGTTCAGTGCTGATACAGGACCATTGATTGAAGGACTATCTTGTTAGTCTGTGTAACTTCGCCTGACCCAGTCCACGTCTTCAATGGCTTTCTGTTACTACAAACGGGATTACAAAGGAAAGGCTTCCTTTGTTAGTTTCATGAATACCTTCGTTCAAATGAAGGGAAAGACTATTACTATGAAGCGGTACCTTATCAGCAGGAAAGAGCTGCAGCAACGGTATGAAAGTTACTGCAAGATACATAACGAGCCCGTGGCTTCCAACGTAAACATCGGCCGCCATTTGGGTTCACTCGGCATCATGTGTGACACCAAGATTGGACCCGTTGGGAAACAGGAACGATACTATTCTGGTATCATGTGGCTCGATGGCGCAGGATCACCAACTGAAATGCAAAGAAAATGGAGAAAGCCGCCCAAACGTATCATGAAGGCCGTGCAAGAGAAGATGGAAAGGGATCGGTTGAGAGACGATATCGCTCACAGTATATTGAAATTTATACCCAAGACTTCCCCTGATCTCCAGACACAGCCAGTCACAGAGACCACCAGCCCCGCTTCCCAGACACAGCCAGTCACAGAGACCACCAGCCCCGCTTCCCAGACACAGCAAGTCACAGAGACCACCAGCCCCGCTCCCCAGACACAGCCAGTCACAGAGACCACCAGCCCCGCTCCCCAGACACAGCCAGACACACAGCCCACCAGCCTCGTCCCCAACACAGAGCCACAAGATCCTGATATTAAGGAAGCAAATGAATTTCTCGATGATTTTTTGCTTTCACTGGAGAAGAACTGATGAGTTCATTATAGACAAGACAAAATGTTCAAAAAGGAATCTATATAAGTTCACTTATGGAGTGAGATCTTTGACGGAGCTGTGCTGCCTATAGCACAGCCTACCAAAGGGTGATCTTTGCTGTCGTGCAGTAACCTCATGAGGGCGGAGTCCGGCTACACTTTCTTTACCGAGGAAAAGATCTCTGCACTAATAGACAACTGTCCTAGCAACAATTATATGAGATGAATAGATGGATGCTCTAATGATCGAAAATATACAAGTGTTAGAAGGACTGACAACTATATACATTTGGTTAGCCAATCTTCATATGTCTGGGGCTATTGTTCCCTCTGATTGATTCATTTTTCAAGATTAAGGAAAGTTATAATAAAAATATTGTATTGAGTTTCTCCGTTGGCGTCAGGGTAAACACCCATCCCCCCCGAAGCTTGGTTACCTTTCCGTGGTGGGGGGGACTTCATGGATTGGGCAGTAGCAACCATCGTTGGTTGCTTCTGTTCAATCCATGAACGAAAAACCAAGCATCTTGAACGTAATTGTCGTATAAATTCACTTGGTGTCAAAACTGACGCGAAAGCGGTTGTCTCAATTTTGTCAGAAATGTTTGTGCGTTTCGGCCTGATGGCGGGAGTCGGTTTGGCGCTGTGGTCATGAGGGAATACGAGGAAGATTGGCAACCGTCCCAGAAGTAGCTACAGTGAGGCCCAGCAGCTGTCCCTAATACTGTGGAAGGCACTCATGTAAGGTGTGCAGTGAGGCGCAGCAGTAACAAGGGAAACGGACAACCAAAACAGCAATCTTGATCATCAGGAGGCTATCCAATGCTCAGAGTAGATAAGGACGATTATTGTATGGCTTCGCTCAGAGGATGAAAATCTTAGTCGTGAAAATCAAGTAAAATAACTAGTAGTTAGTGGTAGTGAAGTAGAATTACCGTATTTCTGTGGTCTTAATAGTAAAACGAAACTTTTTGTTTTCTCCATCAATCTAGAGGTGTTGTAGACCACCATCCTTAAGGTTGTAAGGTAATGGTAACTACAAGGTTATGACCTCAGCATATTTGTGATGGAAAGTGCAGGAAATGTGGTAATGTATATAATATAAATTATATATAGTTGTATAATAAATGTGTAGTAAAATTTTGTCTTCTCTGTTCCCGTTCATCAATTCAAATAAAGGTAAGTTTTCTCTCTAACGAGGTGGGATAAGCTACGTGCACTCGGCTTGTAAATGTGGTGACTTTCCCTTCATAACCACAATGGTGTGCTGAACTGAAGATGTAGAATTCCGTAGACGAAACTAAGATAGGAAATCAATCTACATCAAAAATTGAACGTATGCATCTTTAGATGGACATAAAACAAACGGACGGAGGGTCACACTTGAGCAAATGAATTTCAATATCACCACTTAAAGTAGGCCTTTCAAGTAGTTGTGGCTTTAAAGCAAACTTTTTCTAGCCAAGGTTTAGTTAGCACCTAAACTAATCCCCACGACCTTACCTTAAGAAATATTTTCAGAAGGTACTGTCTGAACATATTTCTAAGGTAAGGTCATTTAGGTTTGGTTTAGATGCTACCCTAACCTAGGCTAAAAAAAGTTTCCTTTGCTTCAGAGCCCCAACTACGTAGACGGGCTACTGTTGATATTAAACAGTAACAGAAAGGTGATAAAACTGAGATGAAATGAATAAAAATATAGAATGGGGTCAGTTGAAAGTTGAAGTATTTGCTAAATACAGTTTTTGACAGATGCAAATGCATCCTAAAGTCAGTCACTTAAATCACAATGCTGAATATTGTTTTAATTGTTGGAACTAGTTACAGGAAGTAGAAATATCAAGCTTAAAGGATGCCAAATTTCAGTAACTTTTATATACCTGTAAAAGGATCTCTTAAACTTCTTTTCCCCAAAGCTGAATGGATTTAAGTCGTTTAATCTGCTCTCTGAATTTGTTTCTCATCCAGTAATCATCTTTGAGATTACCTCAGTAATTTCTCCATTCAATGTCTTCCTTTCAAATTAGTTGACGACCACAGTAGTACAATATCCAAGCTGGGATGGCTATGTTTTTGGGAAGGCGAGAGGTCAGGTTATGCAAGAATGTTAGAAATGGCTTTTCCATCAGTTATCTACCCTATCTACTCCTAAAAAATTTTTGGGGTTTTTAGAACTTAGAGATTTATGAGTAGATAATACAATATAGCTATCGTGGCAAGATATCCAACATGAGATTATAGTCATAATAACAATATAGTACAAGGCCAATATATAATAGTCCCGGAATATTATATTTATCATGATAATGTATGACTTATGACAAAATATGCATGATTAAAAAATGACAATATAGCACCTATAAAAATATCACATTGCTAATATAGCCAAGGTGCGATATGTAACGTAGTAATGTAACCAAAATAAGAATATAGCCAATTGACTATGATCAAACCAGACGATACTGCCATATGAATATATAATCTCCTGACACTTATAGTCTTACACTGGACGTCAAGCTAACATACAAAAAGCGTCAAATTGAAAATACAGCAAACGAAAAATATGCACATGACAATACAGCCATCTTATCAATAAATTCAGTTCAAAATCACATCCGCAATACCACCTAAGCCCTACCCAATCAACACATCATATAACACACACCATCCCCCACTCCATTACCCAATTCTCACATCCCCATATCCCTAAAATAAACAAGACCCGCTCTCCCCATAAAAACCTCACCACCACACCCCCAACCCTTCACCTAACGCAGAAAATAACCACAATACCCGTCCAACCCCACTACTCCCCACCCCTACACACCGTTCCACACCCCCTCCCACACGCACTTACCCACCAATATAAAATTCACACTCCCCCCACACTCCACTTCCACACCAAATATATCCCCCCCTATCACCTTCAAACACAACACACATACCACCAAACACTATATATTTCATACTACCCATCCACTTCAACCAAGCCCCACCCCTTACAACCCACATAACCCACCACACCCCCACATCAACACACCATCTTAATCCACCCCCACCACCTATACCCCCATCCACACCTCATATACATCACATAACAACAATAAAAACCCAACCAACACCCCACCTTATCCCCACAACACCACATCACCACACCACCCACTATACTACACTCCCACACATTTCCCCCAACCCCACTCCACACCCACACTAATCACACTCTCCTTCCATACTCCTTCCTTCCAACAATCCCCACCCCACCTCCCATCCATAAACCATTCCCTACTACCATCCCCACATACCCCCATTCCACAACACCATCACCCATAAATCATCCCCCCACACCCCCCTCTAAACTATCACCCCCTATACCAAACCACACTCCCCCATAACAACAACCACATCCCACACCTCTCCCCTCCCACACACACCCCACAATACACACCACAATCCCTCAATTACCATCCCCCTTCCTACCAAATAACACACCCCCACCCCCACTCAAATTTCCACAATATCACCCCAAACCTCACCCAATTCACAATATAACCCACCCCCATTACCACAACCATCCCCAACACTCCCATCACATGCAAAAACTACCCTCATCCCACCCCCACTTCCCACCTCACCCACTCCCTACTTAAACCTCCAACAATCACCAACCCCAACCCACCCCACACACCAACATTCCCCCATCCCCATCCAACACTCCATCAAAACACCATCCCACCACCCACTACCATCCCCAAACCCCAACCCAAAATTAAACAACACCATATCCCTACCACCCTCAAACCCTATACATCCCCACCCCACACTCTACACATTCATACTACCCATCACCACACCCCCATCCCCAAACACCAAAACACATTCACACATCCTTTAACAAACCACAACCCCACTAACCCAAAACCCACCCCTACCACATACAAAACTCACACATCACTCTCCCACCCCATACCCACACTAACACAATTTCCACACTACCCACTTCCAACACTAAACATCCACACTATCAATATCCCACAATACCCATCACAACACCATAAGCACCAATACACTTTCTACATTCCCCAACATCACTCTAAACCACCATCCCAATCAAACACCACCTATCAATCCACCTACCTTATCCTACACACCACACTCCTCCACCATCCCACTCACTCCCCTGTTAGATACACCATCCACTTCCAAAATCCCCAAATAACCCATCCCACATACCCACATAACCATCCACACTTCCCATACACCCTCAAAACCAACATCGACCACAATAACCACCCTTACTATACCATTATTCACATCATATTAACATAACAAAAACCACACCATCAACCACAACAACATATACACAAACCATTCATTACACATACTAACCAAAATATAATTTTCATACAACATACCCAACCCACACCAAAATAAAACCACCACTCACAAACCACCACAAAAAATTTCAACAAATTACCATACTACCTATACATTCATACAACAAATACCTCCACTCTTACCAACCAAAAACAATTCAATACAACACAAAACATATCTAACCACTTAACTCCATAATCCTTTACATAAACATTTACTAAAACCTTCTTAAATCCCCTACCTCTATCAATACAAATCCCTAATAATCATTTCTAATCTTTCACCACCCCATCTTATCATCTTTTCCATTCTCATACCATAACACTCCATATATACCTATAACCACCTCACACTTCTACACCTCTTTTACCTAAAATAATAACACCAACACCTTTATCAAACCAACCTCCCCTCTCTAATCAAACAAACACCTACTATCCCCCTCTACCCAAACCAACCAAAAACCTAATTATAATCTCTACACCCCTACTATCCATACAATTTCTATAATATTTAACCTTTCTTCCACATTTTACATAATCACCTACACCATCTTCACCTAAAACAATCAATATCATATAATCCTTTCACCTCCTTAGTATTCTATAATACCACCCACATCACTATAACATCCTTACTCAATCCCCTTTCTTAAACAATACCCTCACCCTCCCTTATCACCACATCTATTTCCAATCCGACCTCACTCTATATTAAATCAATATCACACCCAAAATACTCTCTCCTAAATCCTACAACCATTCACCCCTTCTCTAACATCCCAAACACTACCCTACTCTTACCACATCCCCCTACAACCCACTACCTCATACCCCGACACCACCCCAACCCTTCCTCACATACCACAAAATCTTCCAACTCCCCAAAAATCTACCTACCCCTATATCATCTTTTTTTATTCAACCCAAAAATTACTCTAAAACAAAAAACAAACCCAACATTCTTTAAAATCACCAATACCCCAACTCCCCCAACCCCTATCATCCCATTCACATAATCCCCCTTCCCCCAACCACTCTTTTACACCTAATAAAAACAAAAAATTTCCAATATTCCCTTCCCCCCCCTTCCCAAATCCTATACTCTTCATCAAATACATTTTCTTCCAAACTTAATTTTTTTAAAAAATATTTTTCCCATAAAACATTAAAACCCAAAAACAAAAAAAACAAAAACAAACTTTCAATATTCTCATAAATAACCCATTTTCACAAACCATTAACAAACAACCAACCACATCCCCACCCCTTCCCCACCCTCCCCCCACAACCCACAACCCATTACCCTCCCCCTCCCCATAATAATCCCCCACCCACCATACCCCTCCCCACCCCAACCCCCCCTTCCAAATACCCCTACCACATACCCCCTACCCCCCCCACACCCCCCATCCCCCCCCACACCCAATCCCCCCCACATACCCCCAACCCCCCCCACCCCCCCTACCCCCCCAACCCCCCCAATCCCACCATAAAACCCCTTTTCCCCCCCCCCATATCCCTATCCCCCCCATACCCCCCTATCCCCCCATACCCCATCCCCCCCCCCCTATCCCCCCCCCCAACCCCCTATCCCCCCACCCCTACCCCCAAACCCCCCTATCCCCCAACCACCCCACCCCCATCCCCCCCTACCCCCCCCCCCCCCCAAACCCCCCCATCCCCCAACCATCCCCCCCCCCCCCTACCCTAACAAAACACCAATCACCACACCCCAAAACACCCCCCACCCCCAACACACCTTTCCAACTAAAACCCCACCAAACCCACAAAACCCCCCCCTCACCCCCCCCCCCACCAACCAAAACACAACCCCCACCCCCAAAAACCCACCCCCCCCCACCAACAACCCCACCCATTCCCCCCCCCACCCCCCCCCCCCCCCCCCCCCCCCCCCCCCCCCCCCCCCCACAACAACACCCCCAAAAACAATTTATCACCTATTTTACACACCCCATATCACCAAAATTTCCCTACCCCCCCACCCAACCATAAACCTCCCAAATCAAACCCTTCCCCCCTTTTTTTTATATATTACATTACCCCCTTACTATTACAAATACATTACTTTTTTCCACCTCCTACTAAATTTCCCAAAATACCCTTACATTCACCCCCCCTTAATATTACCCAAAAAACATTTAAATTTTACCCTCCCCCCTTACCCAAAAAATTACATCACCCCCCCCCCCCCTTTTAATACCACATACCATTACATTTTCCCCCCTTTTATACCCAAAATACCATTACCTCACCCCCCCCTTTCTATTTAAACATAATTTTAAATTACCCCCCCCCCTTTCTTTACAAATACATTCATTCACCCTCCTACTATTTACAAATACATTAATTAAACCTCCCCTTATATTACAACATAATTACATTCACCCCCCCCCTTCTATTACCCACATAATTACATTCACCCCTCCTTATATTACAACATACTTACATACCCTCCCCCAATTCCAACAACCCTTACATTCACCCCCCTTTCTATTTTCAAAATACATAATTCACCCTCCTAAATATTACCACATACATTACCCTCACCCCCCCCCTTAATATTACCCAAAATACATTAATTACCCCCTCCCCTATTCCCCCCATACATTAACCTTACCCCCCCCTTACTATTAAACCCCCCCTTATTCATTCACCCTCCTTATATTAAAAACCATTACTTCAACCCTCCTTACTATTACAAATACATTAACCACCCCCCCTTACTTTAAAAAAAACAACCATTCACCCCTCCTTTCTATCCAAATAAATACATTCACCCCCTTTACTATTTTTTCAACTAATAATTACCCCCCCCCCCTTTTATTCAACTAATTACTTACCCCCCCCCCTTTCTATCAAAATACCCTTACCCTTCACCCCCCCCCCAAAATTAAAAATAATTACCCTGTACCCCCCCTTTCTATTCAACATCATAAATTACCCCCCCTTACTATTACCAATCATTACCCTTCCCCCCCCCCTTTCTTTTAAAACATTATTACTTCACCCCCCCCTAAATTACAAATACATTCATTACCCCCCCCTTACATTCAAATAATTACCCTTACCCCCCCCCTAAATTAACAAAAACTTTCATTCACCCCCCCCCTTAAATATTACAATAATACAAATTTACCCCCCCCCCCTTATATTAAACATACACATTCACCCCCCCTTATATTAAAAAACAATTTCCCTTAAAGTACTGGTACTGGATAACCCAGCACAGGTAGTGGTACTTATTACTGGTACTGGATAACCCAGCACAGGTAGTGGTACTTATGTACTGGTATGGATAACCCAGCACAGGTAGTGGTACTTATGTACTGGTACTGGATAACCAGCACAGGTAGTGGTACTTATGTACTGGTACTGGATAACCAGCACAGGTAGTGGTACTTATGTACTGGTACTGGATAACCAGCACAGGTAGTGGTAACTTATGTACTGGTTACTGGATAACCCAGCACAGGTAGTGGTACTTATGTACTGGTACTGGATAACCCAGCACAGGTAGTGGACTTATGTACTGGTACTGGATAACCAGCACAGGTAGTGGTACTTATGTACTGGTACTGGATAACCCAGCACAGGTAGTGGTTACTTGTTGGTTACTGGATAACAGACAGTAGTGGTACTTATGACTGGACTGGATACACCAGCAAAGGTAGTGGTACTTATGTATGGTACTGGATAACCCAGCACAGGTAGTGGCACTTATGTACTGGTAACTGGATAACCCAGCACAGGTAGTGGTACTTATGTACTGGTACTGGATAACCCAGCACAGGTAGTGGTACTTTGTACTGGTCTGGATAACCCACAAGGTAGTGGTACTTATGTACTGGTACTGGATAACCAACACAGGTAGTGGTACTTATGTACTGGTATGGATAACCCGCACAGGTAGTGGTACTTATGTACTGGTACTGGATAACCCAGCACAGGTAGTGGTACTTATGTACTGGTATGGATAACCCAGCACAGGTAGTGGTACTTATGTACTGGTACTGGATAACCCAGCACAGGTAGTGGTACTTATGTGCTGTACTGGATAACCCAGCACAGGTAGTGGACTTATGTACTGGTACTGGATAACCAGCACAGGTAGTGGTACTTATGTACTGGTACTGGATAACCCAGCACAGGTAGTGGTACTTATGTACTGGTAATGGATAAGCCAGCACAGGTAGTGGTACTTATGTGCTGGTAATGGATAACCCAGCACAGGTAGTGGTACTTATGTACTGGTACTGGATAACCCAGCACAGGTAGTGGTACTTATGTGCTGGTACTGGATAACCCAGCACAGGTAGTGGTACTTATGTGACTGTACTGGATAACCCAGCACAGTAGTGGCACTTATGTACTGGTACTGGATAACCCAGCACAGGTAGTGGTACTTATGTACTGGTACTGGATAACCCAGCACAGGTAGTGGTACTTATGTACTGGTAATGAATAACCCAGCACAGGTAGTGGTAATTATGTACTGGTACTGGATAACCCAGCACAGGTAGTGGTACTTATGTACTGGTACTGGATAACCCAGCACAGGTAGTGGTACTTATGTACTGGTAATGGATAACCCAGCACAGGTAGTGGTACTTATGTACTGGTACTGGATAACCAGCACAGGTAGTGGTCACTTATGTACTGGTACTGGATAACCCAGCACAGGTAGTGGTACTTATGTGCTGGGTAATGGATAACCAGCACAGGTAGTGGTACTTATGTACTGGTACTGGATAACCCAGCACAGGTAGTGGTACTTATGTACTGGTAATGGATAACCCAGCACAGGTAGTGGCACTTATGTACTGGTACTGGATAACCCAACACAGGTAGTGGTACTTATGTACTGGTACTGGATAACCCAGCACAGGTAGTGGTACTTATGTGCTGGTACTGGATAACCCAGCACAGGTAGTGGTACTTATGTGCTGGTACTGGATAACCCAGCACAGGTAGTGGTACTTATGTACTGGTAATGGATAACCCAGCACAGGTAGTGGTACTTATGTACTGGTACTGGATAACCCAGCACAGGTAGTGGTACTTATGTACTGGTACTGGATAACCCAGCACAGGTAGTGGTACTTATGTACTGGTACTGGATAACCCAGCACAGGTAGTGGTACTTATGTACTGGTACTGGATAACCCAGCACAGGTAGTGGTACTTATGTGCTGGTACTGGATAACCCAGCACAGGTAGTGGTACTTATGTACTGGTAATGGATAACCCAGCACAGGTAGTGGTACTTATGTACTGGTACTGGATAACCCAGCACAGGTAGTGGTACTTATGTACTGGTACTGGATAACCCAGCACAGGTAGTGGCACTTATGTACTGGTACTGGATAACCCAGCACAGGTAGTGGTACTTATGTACTGGTACTGGATAACCCAGCACAGGTAGTGGTACTTATGTACTGGTACTGGATAACCCAGCACAGGTAGTGGTACTTATGTTCTGGTAATGGATAACCCAGCACAGGTAGTGGTACTTATGTACTGGTACTGGATAACCCAGCACAGGTAGTGGTACTTATGTACTGGTACTGGATAACCCAGCACAGGTAGTGGTACTTATGTACTGGTACTGGATAACCCAGCACAGGTAGTGGTACTTATGTACTGGTAATGGATAACCCAGCACAGGTAGTGGTACTTATGTACTGGTACTGGATAACCCAGCACAGGTAGTGGTACTTATGTACTGGTACTGGATAACCCAGCACAGGTAGTGGTACTTATGTACTGGTACTGGATAACCCAGCACAGGTAGTGGTACTTATGTACTGGTACTGGATAACCCAGCACAGGTAGTGGTACTTATGTACTGGTACTGGATAACCCAGCACAGGTAGTGGTACTTATGTGCTGGTAATGGATAACCCAGCACAGGTAGTGGTACTTATGTACTGGTAATGGATAACCCAGCACAGGTAGTGGTACTTATGTACTGGTACTGGATAACCCAGCACAGGTAGTGGTACTTATGTACTGGTAATGGATAACCCAGCACAGGTAGTGGTACTTATGTACTGGTACTGGATAACCCAGCACAGGTAGTGGTACTTATGTACTGGTACTGGATAACCCAGCACAGGTAGTGGTACTTATGTACTGGTACTGGATAACCCAGCACAGGTAGTGGTACTTATGTACTGGTACTGGATAACCCAGCACAGGTAGTGGTACTTATGTACTGGTACTGGATAACCCAGCACAGGTAGTGGTACTTATGTACTGGTACTGGATAACCAAGCACAGGTAGTGGAACTTATGTACTGGTACTGGATAACCCAGCACAGGTAGTGGTACTTATGTACTGGTACTGGATAACCCAGCACAGGTAGTGGTACTTATGTACTGGTACTGGATAACCCAGCACAGGTAGTGGTACTTATGTACTGGTACTGGATAACCCAGCACAGGTAGTGGTACTTATGTACTGGTACTGGATAACCCAGCACAGGTAGTGGTACTTATGTACTGGTACTGGATAACCCAGCACAGGTAGTGGTACTTATGTACTGGTACTGGATAACCAGCACAGGTAGTGGTACTTATGTACTGGTACTGGATAACCCAGCACAGGTAGTGGTACTTATGTACTGGTACTGGATAACCCAGCACAGGTAGTGGTACTTATGTACTGGTACTGGATAACCCAGCACAGGTAGTGGTACTTATGTACTGGTACTGGATAACCCAGCACAGGTAGTGGTACTTATGTACTGGTACTGGATAACCCAGCACAGGTAGTGGTACTTATGTACTGGTACTGGATAACCCAGCACAGGTAGTGGTACTTATGTACTGGTACTGGATAACCCAGCACAGGTAGTGGTACTTATGTACTGGTACTGGATAACCCAGCACAGGTAGTGGTACTTATGTACTGGTACTGGATAACCCAGCACAGGTAGTGGTACTTATGTACTGGTACTGGATAACCCAGCACAGGTAGTGGTACTTATGTACTGGTACTGGATAACCCAGCACAGGTAGTGGTACTTATGTACTGGTACTGGATAACCCAGCACAGGTAGTGGTACTTATGTACTGGTACTGGATAACCCAGCACAGGTAGTGGTACTTATGTGCTTGTACTGGATAACCCAGCACAGGTAGTGGTACTTATGTACTGGTACTGGATAACCCAGCACAGGTAGTGGTACTTATGTACTGGTAATGGATAACCCAGCACAGGTAGTGGTACTTATGTCTGGTAATGGATAACCCAGCACAGGTAGTTGGTACTTATGTACTGGTAATGGATAACCCAGCACAGGTAGTGGTACTTATGTACTGGTAATGGATAACCAGCACAGGTAGTGGTACTTATGTACTGGTACTGGATAACCCAGCACAGGTAGTGGTACTTATGTACTGGTACTGGATAACCCAGCACAGGTAGTGGTACTTATGTACTGGTAATGGATAACCCAGCACAGGTAGTGGTACTTATGTACTGGTACTGGATAACCCAGCACAGGTAGTGGTACTTATGTGCTGGTACTGGATAACCCAGCACAGGTAGTGGTACTTATGTACTGGTACTGGATAACCCAGCACAGGTAGTGGTACTTATGTACTGGTACTGGATAACCCAGCACAGGTAGTGGTACTTATGTACTGGTACTGGATAACCCAGCACAGGTAGTGGTACTTATGTACTGGTACTGGATAACCCAGCACAGGTAGTGGCACTTATGTACTGGTACTGGATAACCCAGCACAGGTAGTGGTACTTATGTACTGGTACTGGATAACCCAGCACAGGTAGTGGTACTTATGTACTGGTACTGGATAACCCAGCACAGGTAGTGGTACTTATGTACTGGTACTGGATAACCCAGCACAGGTAGTGGTACTTATGTACTGGTACTGGATAACCCAGCACAGGTAGTGGTACTTATGTACTGGTACTGGATAACCCAGCACAGGTAGTGGTACTTATGTACTGGTACTGGATAACCCAGCACAGGTAGTGGTACTTATGTACTGGTACTGGAATAACCCAGCACAGGTAGTGGTACTTATGTACTGGTAGCTGGATAACCCAGCACAGGTAGTTGTACTTATGTACTGGTACTGGATAACCCAGCACAGGTAGTGGTACTTATGTACTGTAATGGATAACCCAGCACAGGTAGTGGAACTTATGTACTGGTACTGGTAACCCAGCACAGGTAGTGGTACTTATGTACTGGTACGGATAAACCAGCACAGGTAGTGGCACTTATGTACTTGGTACTGGATAACCCAGCACAGGTAGTGGTACTTATGTACTGGTACTGGATAACCCAGACAGGTAGTGGTACTTATGTACTAGGTACTGGATAACCAGCACAGGTAGTGGTACTTATGTACTGGTACTGGATAACCCAGCACAGGTAGTGGTACTTATGTACTGGTGCTGGATAACCCAGCACAGGTAGTGGTACTTATGTAACTGGTACTGGATAACCCAGCCACAGGTAGTGGTACTTATGTGCTTGTAATGGATAACCCAGCACAGGTAGTGGTACTTATGTACTGGTACTGGATAACCCAGCACAGGTAGTGGTACTTATGTACTGGTACTGGATAACCCAGCACAGGTAGTGGTACTTATGTACTGGTACTGGATAACCCAGCACAGGTAGTGGTACTTATGTACTGGTACTGGATAACCCAGCACAGGTAGTGGTACTTATGTACTGGTACTGGATAACCCAGCACAGGTAGTGGTACTTATGTACTGGTACTGGATAACCCAGCACAGGTAGTGGTACTTATGTACTGGTACTGGATAACCCAGCACAGGTAGTGGTACTTATGTACTGGTACTGGATAACCCAGCACAGGTAGTGGTACTTATGTACTGGTACTGGATAACCCAGCACAGGTAGTGGTACTTATGTACTGGTACTGGATAACCCAGCACAGGTAGTGGTACTTATGTACTGGTACTGGATAACCCAGCACAGGTAGTGGTACTTATGTACTGGTACTGGATAACCCAGCACAGGTAGTGGTACTTATGTACTGGTACTGGATAACCCAGCACAGGTAGTGGTACTTATGTACTGGTACTGGATAACCCAGCACAGGTAGTGTACTTATGTACTGGTACTGGATAACCCAGCACAGGTAGTGGTACTTATGTACTGGTACTGGATAAACCCAGCACAGGTAGTGGTTACTTATGTACTGGTACTGGATAACCCAGCACAGGTAGTGGTACTTATGTACTGGTACTAGGATAACCCAGGCACAGGTAGTGGTACTTATGTACTGGTACTGGATAACCCAGCACAGGTAGTGGTACTTATTTACTGGTACTGGATAACCCAGCACAGGTAGTAGGTACTTATGTACTGGTACTAGATACCCCAGCACAGGTAGTGGAAACTTATGTACTGTACACGGATAACCAGCACAGGTAGTGGTACTTATGTACTGATACTGGATAACCAGCACAGGTAGTGGTACTTATGTACTGGTACTGGATAACCCAGCACAGGTAGTGGCACTTATGTACTGGTACTGGATAACCCAGCACAGGTAGTGGTACTTATGTACTGGTACTGGATAACCCAGCACAGGTAGTGGTACTTATGTACTGGTACTGGATAACCCAGCACAGGTAGTGGTACTTATGTACTGGTACTGGATAACCCAGCACAGGTAGTGGTACTTATGTACTGGTACTGGATAACCCAGCACAGGTAGTGGTACTTATGTACTGGTACTGGATAACCCAGCACAGGTAGTGGTACTTATGTACTGGTACTGGATAACCCAGCACAGGTAGTGGTACTTATGTGCTGGTACTGGATAACCCAGCACAGGTAGTGGTACTTATGTACTGGTACTGGATAACCCAGCACAGGTAGTGGTACTTATGTACTGGTACTGGATAACCCAGCACAGGTAGTGGCTACTTATGTACTGGTACTGGATAACCCAGCACAGGTAGTGGTACTTATGTACTGGTACTGGATAACCCAGCACAGGTAGTGGTACTTATGTACTGGTACTGGATAACCCAGCACAGGTAGTGGTACTTATGTACTGGTACTGGATAACCCAGCACAGGTAGTGGTACTTATGTACTGGTACTGGATAACCCAGCACAGGTAGTGGTACTTATGTACTGGTACTGGATAACCCAGCACAGGTAGTGGTACTTATGTACTGGTACTGGATAACCCAGCACAGGTAGTGGTACTTATGTACTGGTACTGGATAACCCAGCACAGGTAGTGGTACTTATGTACTGGTACTGGATAACCCAGCACAGGTAGTGGTACTTATGTACTGGTACTGGATAACCCAGCACAGGTAGTGGTACTTATGTGCTGGTAATGGATAACCCAGCACAGGTAGTGGTACTTATGTACTGGTACTGGATAACCCAGCACAGGTAGTGGTACTTATGTACTGGTACTGGATAACCCAGCACAGGTAGTGGTACTTATGTACTGGTACTGGATAACCCAGCACAGGTAGTGGTACTTATGTACTGGTACTGGATAACCCAGCACAGGTAGTGGTACTTATGTACTGGTACTGGATAACCCAGCACAGGTAGTGGTACTTATGTACTGGTACTGGATAACCAAGCACAGGTAGTGGCACTTATGTACTGGTACTGGATAACCCAGCACAGGTAGTGGTACTTATGTGCTGGTAATGGATAACCCAGCACAGGTAGTGGTACTTATGTACTGGTAATGGATAACCCAGCACAGGTAGTGGTACTTATGTACTGGTAATGGATAACCCAGCACAGGTAGTGGCACTTATGTACTGGTAATGGATAACCCAGCACAGGTAGTGGTACTTATGTACTGGTAATGGATAACCCAGCACAGGTAGTGGTACTTATGTACTGGAATGGATAACCCAGCACAGGTAGTGGTACTTATGTGCTGGTAATGGATAACCCAGCACAGGTAGTGGTACTTATGTACTGGTAATGGATAACCCAGCACAGGTAGTGGTACTTATGTGCTGGTAATGGATAACCCAGCACAGGTAGTGGTACTTATGTGCTGGTAATGGATAACCCAGCACAGGTAGTGGTACTTATATGCTGGTAATGTATAACCCAGCACAGGTAGTGGTACTTATGTACTGGTACTGGATAACCCAGCAGAGGTAGTGGTACTTATGTGCTGGTACTGGATAACCCAGCACAGGTAGTGGCACTTATGTACTGGTACTGGATAACCCAGCACAGGTAGTGGTACTTATGTACTGGTACTGGATAACCCAGCACAGGTAGTGGTACTTATGTACTGGTACTGGATAACCCAGCACAGGTAGTGGTACTTATGTACTGGTACTGGATAACCCAGCACAGGTAGTGGTACTTATGTACTGGTACTGGATAACCCAACACAGGTAGTGGCACTTATGTACTGGTACTGGATAACCCAACACAGGTAGTGGTACTTATGTACTGGTACTGGATAACCCAGCACAGGTAGTGGTACTTATGCACTGGTACTGGATAACCCAGCACAGGTAGTGGTACTTATGTACTGGTACTGGATAACCCAGCACAGGTAGTGGTACTTATGTACTGGTACTGGATAACCCAGCACAGGTAGTGGTACTTATGTACTGGTACTGGATAACCCAGCACAGGTAGTGGTACTTATGTACTGGTACTGGATAACCCAGCACAGGTAGTGGTACTTATGTACTGGTACTGGATAACCCAGCACAGGTAGTGGTACTTATGTACTGGTACTGGATAACCCAGCACAGGTAGTGGTACTTATGTACTGGTACTGGATAACCCAGCACAGGTAGTGGTACTTATGTACTGGTACTGGATAACCCAGCACAGGTAGTGGTACTTATGTACTGGTACTGGATAACCCAGCACAGGTAGTGGTACTTATGTACTGGTACTGGATAACCCAGCACAGGTAGTGGTACTTATGTACTGGTACTGGATAACCCAGCACAGGTAGTGGAACTTATGTACTGGTACTGGATAACCCAGCACAGGTAGTGGTACTTATGTACTGGTACTGGATAACCCAGCACAGGTAGTGGTACTTATGTACTGGTAATGGATAACCCAGCACAGGTAGTGGTACTTATGTACTGGTAATGGATAACCCAGCACAGGTAGTGGCACTTATGTACTGGTACTGGATAACCCAGCACAGGTAGTGGTACTTATGTGCTGGTACTGGATAACCCAGCACAGGTAGTGGTACTTATGTGCTGGTACTGGATAACCCAGCACAGGTAGTGGTACTTATGTACTGGTACTGGATAACCCAGCACAGGTAGTGGTACTTATGTACTGGTAATGGATAACCCAGCACAGGTAGTGGTACTTATGTACTGGTACTGGATAACCCAGCACAGGTAGTGGTACTTATGTACTGGTACTGGATAACCCAGCACAGGTAGTGGTACTTATGTACTGGTACTGGATAACCCAGCACAGGTAGTGGTACTTATGTACTGGTACTGGATAACCCAGCACAGGTAGTGGTACTTATGTGCTGGTACTGGATAACCCAGCACAGGTAGTGGCACTTATGTACTGGTACTGGATAACCCAGCACAGGTAGTGGTACTTATGTACTGGTACTGGATAACCCAGCACAGGTAGTGGCACTTATGTACTGGTACTGGATAACCCAGCACAGGTAGTGGTACTTATGTACTGGTACTGGATAACCCAGCACAGGTAGTGGTACTTATGTACTGGTACTGGATAACCCAGCACAGGTAGTGGTACTTATGTACTGGTACTGGATAACCCAGCACAGGTAGTGGTACTTATGTACTGGTACTGGATAACCCAGCACAGGTAGTGGTACTTATGTACTGGTACTGGATAACCCAGCACAGGTAGTGGTACTTATGTGCTGGTACTGGATAACCCAGCACAGGTAGTGGTACTTATGTACTGGTACTGGATAACCCAGCACAGGTAGTGGTACTTATGTACTGGTACTGGATAACCCAGCACAGGTAGTGGTACTTATGTACTGGTACTGGATAACCCAGCACAGGTAGTGGTACTTATGTACTGGTAATGGATAACCCAGCACAGGTAGTAGTACTTATGTACTGGTACTGGATAAGCCAGCACAGGTAGTGGTACTTATGTGCTGGTACTGGATAACCCAGCACAGGTAGTGGTACTTATGTGCTGGTACTGGATAACCCAGCACAGGTAGTGGTACTTATGTACTGGTACTGGATAACCCAGCACAGGTAGTGGTACTTATGTACTGGTACTGGATAACCCAGCACAGGTAGTGGTACTTATGTACTGGTACTGGATAACCCAGCACAGGTAGTGGCACTTATGTACTGGTACTGGATAACCCGCACAGGTAGTGGTACTTATGTACTGGTACTGGATAACCAGCACAGGTAGTGGTACTTATGTACTGGTACTGGATAACCCAGCACAGGTAGTGGCACTTATGTACTGGTACTGGATAACCCAGCACAGGTAGTGGTACTTATGTACTGGTACTGGATAACCCAGCACAGGTAGTGGTACTTATGTACTGGTACTGGATAACCCAGCACAGGTAGTGGCACTTATGTACTGGTACTGGATAACCCAGCACAGGTAGTGGTACTTAAGTACTGGTACTGGATAACCCAGCACAGGTAGTGGTACTTATGTACTGGTACTGGATAACCCAGCACAGGTAGTGGTACTTATGTACTGGTACTGGATAACCCAGCACAGGTAGTGGTACTTATGTACTGGTACTGGATAACCCAGCACAGGTAGTGGTACTTATGTACTGGTAATGGATAACCCAGCACAGGTAGTGGTACTTATGTGCTGGTATCTGGATAACCCAGCACAGGTAGTGGTACTTATGTACTGGTAATGGATAACCCAGCACAGGTAGTGGTACTTATGTCTGGTACTGGATAACCCCAGCAGGTAGTGGTACTTATGTACTGGTACTGGATAACCCAGCACAGGTAGTGGTACTTATGTACTGGTACTGGATAACCCAGCACAGGTAGTGGTACTTATGTACTGGTACTGGATAACCCAGCACAGGTAGTGGTACTTATGTACTGGTAATGGATAACCCAGCACAGGTAGTGGAACTTATGTACTGGTACTGGATAAACCCAGCACAGGTAGTGGTACTTATGTACTGGTACTGGATAACCCAGCACAGGTAGTGGTACTTATGTACTGGTAATGGATAACCCAGCACAGGTAGTGGTACTTATGTACTGGTAATGGATAACCCAGCACAGGTAGTGGTACTTATGTGCTGGTACTGGATAACCCAGCACAGGTAGTGGCTACTTATGTACTGGTACTGGATAACCCAGCACAGGTAGTGGTACTTATGTACTGGTACTGGATAACCCAGCACAGGTAGTGGTACTTATGTACTGGTACTGGATAACCCAGCACAGGTAGTGGTACTTATGTACTGGTACTGGATAACCCCAGCACAGGTAGTGGTACTTATGTACTGGTACTGGATAACCCAGCACAGGTAGTGGTACTTATGTACTGGTACTGGATAACCCAGCACAGGTAGTGGTACTTATGTACTGGTACATGGATAACCCAGCACAGGTAGTGGTACTTATGTACTGGTACTGGATAACCCAGCACACGGTAGTGGTACTTATGTACTGGTACTGGATAACCCAGCACAGGTAGTGGTACTTATGTACTGGTACTGGATAACCCAGCACAGGTAGTGGTACTTATGTACTGGTACTGGATAACCCAGCACAGGTAGTGGCACTTATGTACTGGTACTGGATAACCCAGCACAGGTAGTGGTACTTATGTACTGGTAACTGGATAACCCAGCACAGGTAGTGGTACTTATGTACTGGTACTGGATAAACCCAGCACAGGTAGTGGTACTTATGTACTGGTACTGATAACCCAGCACAGGTAGTGGTACTTATGTACTGGTACTGGATAACCCAGCACAGGTAAGTGGACTTATGTACTGGTACTGGATAACCCAGCACAGGTAGTGGTACTTATGTCTGTACTGGATAACCCAGCACAGGTAGTGGCACTATATGTACTGGAAACCCAGCACGGTATGATTATGTCTGTAAGGATAACCACACAGGTATGGTACTATGTACTGATGATAACCCACAAGTAGGGTCTATTAGTGGAAACCGCACAGGTATGGACTTATGACTGATGATAACCAACAGTAGTGTATTGTATGTAAACCCCATGTACTAGTTACTGGATAACCCGCAAGGAGGACTTATGCTGGATGAACCCAGCACAGGTATGGTACTTATGTACGTATGGATAACCCAGCACAGAGGTACTTATGACTGTACTGATAACCCACACAGTATGGACTTATGTCTGTAAGGATAACCCAGCACAGGTAGTGGTACTTATGTACTGGTACTGGATAACCCCACAGGTAGTGGACTTTACGGTACTGGATAACCCACACAGGTAGTGGACTTATGTACTGTATGGATAACCAGCACAGTAGTGGTATTATGTACTGACTGGATAACCCACAAGTATGGTACTTATGTACTGTTGGATAACCAGCACAGGTATGGTACTTATGTCTGTATGGAACCAGCACAGTAGTGGACTTATGTACTGTACTGGATACCACACAGTATGACTTATGTACTGTACGGATACCCACACAGTAGTGGTACTTAGTTGGTATGGATAACCACAAGTAGTGGTACTTATGTCTGGTATGATAACCACCAGTGTACTTATGTACTGGTATGGATAACCCACACAGTAACTTATGTCTGGTATGATAACCCACACAGGTAGTGGATTATGTGTACTGGATAACCAGCACAGTATGTACTTAAGTATGATAACCCACACAGGTAGTGTACTATGTACTGTACTGGATAACCCAGCACAGAGTGGTACTATGACTGTATGGATACCCAGCACAGGTAGTGCTATGTACTGTAGGATAACCCAGCACAGGTAGTGGTACTTATGTCTGGTACTGGATAACCCAGCACAGGTAGTGGTACTTATGTCTGGTAGATAACCCAGCACAGTATGGATAGACTGGTACTGGATAACCCAGCACAGGTATGACTTATGACTGGTATGGATAACCCACACAGGTAGTGGACTTATGTACTGGTACTGGATAACCCACACAGGTAGTGGTACTTATGTCTGGATGATAACCACACAGGTAGTGGTACTATGACTGTATGGATAACCCAGCACAGTAGTGGTACTTAACGTATGGATAACCCAGCACGTAGTGTACTTATGTACTGGTACTGGATAACCCAGCACAGGTAGTGGACTTATGTACTGTAGGATAACCCAGCACAGGTAGTGGTACTTATGTACTGGTACTGGATAACCCAGCACAGGTAGTGGACTTATGTACTGGTTACTGGATAACCCAGCACAGGTAGTGGTACTTATGTACTGGTACTGGATAACCCAGCACAGTAGTGGTACTTATGTACTGGTACTGGATAACCCAGCACAGGTATGGTACTTATGTACTGGTACTGGATAACCCAGCACAGGTAGTGGACTATGTACTGGTACTGGATAACACCAGGTGGGACTTCGGTAGGAACCCGCCAGGAGGACTTTGATGGAGTAACCACACAGGGACTTACGGAGAAACACGGTGTATATGGGTGAACAGCACGGTGTGACTTATAGGTAATACCCCAGGTTGCTTCTAGATAACCCACAGTTGACTTAGTCTGACTGGATACCAGGGTAGGACTTATTTGGAGAAACAGCACAGAGGACTTATTCTGTGGTAACCCAGCACAGTAGTGGACTATGTATGGAGATAACCGCACAGTAGTGGTACTATGCTGGAGGATAACCCAGCACAGGTAGTGGACTATTACTGTATGATAACCAACAGGTAGTGGACTATGTACTGGTATGATAACCCAGCCAGATGGTATTATTACGGATGGATAACCCACACAGGTAGTGGTACTTATGGTAGTAAGACTTGTACTTAGACGGATAAACCCAGCCAGTAGTGGACTTATTACTGTACTGGATAACCCAGCACAAGTAGTGGACTATGTACGTGGATAACAGCACATATGATTGTACTGGACTGGATAACCCAGCACAGGAGTGGTACTTATTCTGGATGGATAACCCACACAGGTAGTGTACTTATGTACTGGTACTGGATAACCAGCACAGGTAGTGGTACTTATGTCTGGTACTGATAACCCAGCACAGGTATGGACTTATGTCTGGTACTGGTAACCACGTAGGACTTATGTACTGGTACGGATAACCCAGCACAGGTAGTGGTATTATGTATGGTATGGATAACCCACACAGGTAGTGACTTATGTGGTAATGGATAACCAGCACAGGTAGTGGATTTATGTACGTACTGGATAACCAGCACAGTAGTGACTTATGTACTGGTATGGATAACCCAGCACAGGTAGTGGACTTATGTGCTGGTATGGATAACCCAGCACAGGTAGTGGACTTATGATGGTATGATAACCAGCACAGGTAGTGGTACTTATGTACTGGTATGATAACCAGCACAGGTAGTGGACTTATGTCTGATGATAACCCAGCAAGGTAGTGATTAGTACTGGTATGGATACCCAGCACAGGTAGTGTACTTATTACTGGTAATGATAACCCAGCACAGGTAGTGTACTATGTCTGTATGGATAACCAGCACAGGTAGTGACTTATGTCTGTAAGGATAACCACACAGGTAGTGGTACTTATGTCTGGTATGATAACCCACACAGGTAGTGGACTTATGTACTGGTATGGATAACCAGCAAGGTGTGACTTAGTCTGTATGGATAACCAGCACAGTAGTGCACTTATGTACTGGTATGGATAACCAGCACAGGTAGTGGTACTTATGTCTGGTACGGATAACCCAGCACAGTAGTGGTACTTAGTACTGGTACTGGATAACCGCACAGGTAGTGGTACTTATGACTGGTACGGATAACCCAGCACAGTAGTGGTACTATGTACTGTATGATAACCAACAGGTAGGACTTATTACTGGTCTGGATAAACCAACACAGGTAGTGGTACTTATGTACTGGTACTGGATAACCCAGCACAGGTAGTGGTACTTATGTACTGGTACTGGATAACCCAGCACAGGTAGTGGTACTTATGTACTGGTACTGGATAACCCAGCACAGGTAGTGGTACTTATGTACTGGTACTGGATAACCCAGCACAGGTAGTGGTACTTATGTACTGGTACTGGATAACCCAGCACAGGTAGTGGTACTTATGTACTGGTACTGGATAACCCAGCACAGGTAGTGGTACTTATGTACTGGTACTGGATAACCCAGCACAGGTAGTGGTACTTATGTACTGGTACTGGATAACCCAGCACAGGTAGTGGTACTTATGTACTGGTACTGGATAACCCAGCACAGGTAGTGGTACTTATGTACTGGTACTGGATAACCCAGCACAGGTAGTGGTACTTATGTACTGGTACTGGATAACCCAGCACAGGTAGTGGTACTTATGTACTGGTACTGGATAACCCAGCACAGGTAGTGGTACTTATGTACTGGTACTGGATAACCCAGCACAGGTAGTGGTACTTATGTACTGGTACTGGATAACCAGCACAGGTAGTGGTACTTATGTACTGGTACTGGATAACCCAGCACAGGTAGTGGTACTTATGTACTGGTAATGGATAACCCAGCACAGGTAGTGGTACTTATGTACTGGTACTGGAATAACCCAGCACAGGTAGTGGTACTTATGTAGCTGGTACTGGATAACCCAGCACAGGTAGTGGTACTTATGTACTGGTACTGGATAACCCAGCACAGGTAGTGGTACTTATGTACTGGTACTGGATAACCCAGCACAGGTAGTGGTACTTATGTACTGGTACTGGATAACCAGCACAGGTAGTGGTACTTATGTACTGGTACTGGATAACCCAGCACAGGTAGTGGTACTTATGTATGGTACTGGATAACCAAGCACAGGTAGTGGTACTTATGTACTGGTACTGGATAACCAGCACAGGTAGTGGTACTTATGTACTGGTACTGGATAACCCAGCACAGGTATGGTACTTATGTACTGGTACTGGATAACCCAGCAACAGGTATGGACTTATGTCTGGTAATGGATAACCCAGCACAGGTAGTGGTACTTATGTACTGGTAATGGATAACCCAGCACAGGTAGTGGTACTTATGTACTGGTAATGGATAACCCAGCACAGGTAGTGGTACTTATGTGCTGGTAATGGATAACCCAGCACAGGTAGTGGTACTTATGACTGGTAATGGATAACCCAGCACAGGTAGTGGTACATATAAGCTGGTATGGATAACCCAGCACAGGTAGTGGTACTTATGTATGGTACTGGATAACCCAGCACAGGTAGTGGTACTTATGTGCTGGTACTGGATAACCCAGCACAGGTAGTGGCACTTATGTACTGGTACTGGATAACCCAGCACAGGTAGTGGACTTATGTACTGGTACTGGATAACCCAGCACAGGTAGTGGTACTTATGTACTGGTACTGGATAACCCAGCACAGGTAGTGTACTATGT
>NW_027264536.1:0-48736 GCF_036320965.1 Panulirus ornatus | reverse complement strand
TCAGGCTCAGCTAACCACGCCTTCAGGCCCATCCCAAACTCGCCCTTATGAAAAGCACACCATCGCAATTAGATCAGCAGACCATCGCCTATAGGCCCACCCCACCCTTTCCTTCAGACCCTGTCCATCATCGCTTCTCTGGCCCAGCACACCACCCATTTCAGGCCTATCAAACTGAAGCCCTCAGACTATTCCCAACCTCGAATTCAGGCCAAGCACTGCCTCGTCATTAGAAACAGCACTCACTCTCCTTCAGGCCCATTTAAAGTTCGTCTTCTTTCCCAGTTCACCGGCGTATTCTTTCCCATCTCTGACTTAACTTCAGGCCCAGCTCACCCTCGCCTTCGGGCCCATTTCACCTCGCCTTATGTCCCTTTTCTATCTCAGTCTTGCCCAGATCACCCTCGCCTTCAGACCCATCCCACATTCTCTTTCAGTACCAACTCCCCATCACTCTTTGGCCCATCCGATCCTCGCCATCAAGCCCATTCCATCATCTCTTTCTTGCCCATTCCCACCTCGTTGAGAGGCCAAGCTTATCATCGCTTTCAGGCCCAGCCTGCCCTCCTCGTCAAGCACATCTCACCATCGCCTTCTGGCCCATACGATTTAGTTTTCAGGTCAATCTGACACTCTCCTTCACGCCCAGCTCTTCTTCGTCTACAGGGTCAATCCACCTTCCCCTTCCAGCCGATCCCATCCTCGCCTTCTTGCCCTGACCGAACTCGTCTTGAGGCACATCACACAACGGAATCTGGCCCATTCACTTTTGCCTTCAAGCCTACTTCTAGCTCAGCCTCCCTTGAGGCTCCACCCACCCTTCTCTTCAGACCCATCTAACCTTTGCCTTCTGGCCTTTCCCACCTTAGCCTTCATGTCCAACTCACTCTCATCTTCAGGCCAAACTCATCCTGTCTTCATCATCTCCAACCTACCCTTCATCTCAGGTCCACTATCCACCCAATCAGGCCCACCTAAGAACGCCTTCAGGCCCATCCCACCATCACCTTCACGAAAAGCACACCCTCGCAATTTGATAGACCGTCGCCTACAAGCCCACTCAACTCCTGCCGCTTTGACTCAGTCCATCATCGCTTCTCTGAAACAGCACACCACCCATTTCAGGCCCAGCAAACCCACGCCTTCAGATCCATTCCAACTTTGAAATCAGACCACAGTCTCGTCATTAGAACCAGCTCTCAGGCCCATTAAAAACTCGTCTTTACTCCCAGCTCACCTGCGTATTTTGTCCCATCTCAGCCTCAACGTCAGGCCCAGCTCACCCTCGCCTTCTGGCCCAGCTTACCCGCCTTCTGTCCCTTTTCTTTCTAAAAGTCATACCCATATCACCCTCTCCTTCAGACCCATCCCACACTCGCTTTCAGTCCAACTCCCCCTCACCCTCTGGCCCATCCCACACTCGCCTGCAAGCCCATTCCATCATCTACTTCTTGCCCATCGCCACCTCGATGACAAGCCAAGCTCATAATCGTTTTTAGACCAATCATACCCTCGTCTTCAAGCCCTTATCACCATAGCCTTCTGGTCCATCCGACCTTAGCCCATCAGGTCAATATGACACTCCTTCAGGCCCAGCTCTTCCTCGTCTACAGGCACAACCCACCTTCCCCGTCTAGAATAGCCCATCCTCGCCTTCTTGCCCTGACTGAAATCGTTTTCAGGCACATCCTACCAACGTCTTTTGGCCCATCCTACTCTTGCCTTCAAACCTAGCTCTAGCTCAACCTCCCCTTCAGGATCCAACCACCCTCGTCTTCAGGCTCCGCCCACCCTCAGCTTCAGGCCCCTCCCACCTTTGCCTTCTGGAACTTCCCTCCTTACCTTTCACGTCAAGCTCAAACTCGCCTTCAGGCCAAGCTCATCCTCGTCAACAGGCCCAACACACATTCAAAATCTGACCCAGACCATGCACGCCTTCTGGCCCAGTCCACCCGAGTCTTCAAGCACATCCCACCCTTGCCTTCAAGCCAACTCCATCTTCATCTTCTTGTCCATCTCAGGCCCAGCTAACCACGCCTTCAGGCCCATCCCACCCTCACCCTCATGAAAAGCACACCCTCGCAATATGATCAGTAGACCATCGCCTTTAGGCCCAGCCTACCCTTGCCTTCTGACCTAGTCCATCATCATTTCTCTGGCTCAGCACATCACCCATTTCGGGCTCAGCAAACCTACGTCTTCAGACCCATCCCAACCTCGAAGTCAGGTCAAACACAGCCTCGTCATTACAACCAGCCCTCACTCTCCTTCAGGCCCATTTAAAATTCGTCTTCACTCCCAGCTCACCGGCGTATTCTATCCCATCTTAACCTCCACTTCAGACCCAGCTCACCCTCGCCCTCTGACCTAGCTCACCTCGCCTTCTGTCTCTCTTCTTTCTAACAGTCATGCCCAGATCACCTTCGCCTTCAAACCCATCCCACGCTCGCTTTCAAAACCAACTATCCCCTCACCCTGTGGCCCATCCTACCCTCGCCATCAAGCCCATTCCATCATCTCCTTCTTGCCCATCCCCACCTCGATGACAGGCCAAGCTTATCATCGCTTTCAGGCCCAGCCTACCCTCCTCATCAAGCCCATATCACCATCGCCTTCTGCCCCATCTGACCTCAGCCTTCAGGTCAATCTGACACTCTCCTTCAGGCCCAGCTCTTCTTCGTCCACAGGCACAACCCACCTTCCTCGTCTAGCTTAGCCCATCCTCGCCCTCTTGCCCTGACCGAACTCGTCTTCAGGCGCATCCTACCAACGCCTTCTGGCCCATCTCACTCTTGCCTTCAAACCTCCTACCTCAACCTACCCTTCAGGCCTCACCCACCCTCGTCTTCAGGCCCATCCCACCTTTGCCTTGTAGCCCTTCCAGCCAAGCTCATCCTCCTCTACAGGCCCAACCCACCTTCGACATCTAACCCAACCCATGCTTGTTTTTTAGCTCCAGCCCATCCATGTATTCAGGCACATCCCACCCTTGCCTTCAGGCCAATTCCATCTTCACCTTCCTGTCCAGCCCACCCACCATCTCAGGCCCAGCTAACCACGCCTTCAGGCAAATCCCATCCTCGCCTTCATGAAAACCACACCCTCGCAATTAGGCCCACCCCACCCTTGCCTTCTGACCCAGTCCTTCTCTCGCCCAGCCCACCACCCATTTCAAGTTCAGCAAATTCATGTTTTCAAACCCATCCCAACCTCGAATTCAGGCCAAGCACAGCCACGTCATTAGAACCAGCACTTGCTCTCCTTCAGGCCCATTTAAATTTAGTCTTCACTCCCAGCTCACCGGCATATTCTGTTCCATCTCAGCCTCAACTTCAGGCCCAGCTCACCCTCGCCTTCTGGCCCAGTTCACCCCGCCTTCTGTCCCTTTTCTTTGTAAGAGTCATGCCCAGATCACCTTCGCCTTCAAACCCAATCCACACTCGCTTTCAGTCGCAACTCCCCTCACCCTCTGGCCCATCCCACAGTCGCCGTCAAGGCCTTTCCATCATCTTTTTGCCCATCCCCACCTCGATGACAGGCCAAGCTCATCATCGTTTCTAGGCCCAGCCTACCCGCGTCTTCATGCCCATCTCACCATAACCTTCTGGCCCATCCGACCTTAGCCTTCAGGTCAATCTGATAATCTCCTTTAGGCCCAGTTCTTCTTCGTCTACAGGCACAACCCAAGTAACCCTTCCAGCCGAGCCCATCCTCGCCTTCTTACCCTGGCCTAACTCGTCTTCAGGCACATCCAACCAACACCTACTGGCCCATCCACTCTTGCTTCTAACCTAGCTCTACTCAACCCCCCTTCAGCTCCGCCCACCCTCGTCTTCAGGCCCATCCACCTTTGCCTTCTGCCCTTCCACCTTAGCCTTCATGTCAAGCTCACTCTCCACCACTCAAGCCAAGCTCATACACTCCGTCTACAGGCCCCAACCCACCTTCCTCATCTGACCCAGCCCTGCTCGCCTTTGCCCAGCCCACCACGTCTTCAGGCACATCCCACCCTTGCCTTCAGGCCAAGTCCATCTTCACATTCTTGTCCAGCCCACCATCCATCTCAAGGCCCAGCTAACCACTCCTTCAGGCCCATCTCACCAACGCAATTACATCAGTAGGCCATCGCCTTCAGGCCCACCCCACCCTTACATTCTGCCTCAGTCGATCATCGTTTCTCTGGCCGAGCACACCACCCATTTCAGGCTCACAAACGTACGTCTTCAGACCCATCCCAAACTCGAATTCAGGCCATGCACAGCTCGTCATTAGAACCAGCCCTCACTCTCCTTCAGGCTCATTTAGAATTCGTCTTCACTCCCACTTCGCCGGCGTATTCTGTCCCATCTCAGCTTCACCTTCAGGCCCATCTCACCCTCGCCTTCTGGCCCAGCTCACCTCGCCTTCTGTCCCTTTTCTTTCTAACATTCATGCCCACATCACCCTCCCCTTTACACCCATCCAACACTCGCTTTCAGTCCAAACTGCCCCTCACCCTCTGGCCCATTCCACCCTCGCCATCAATCCCAATCCATTATCTCCTTGCCAATTCCCACATCGATGACAGGCCAAGCTCATTATCGCTTTCAGACTCTGCCTCCCTTCGTCTTCAAGCCAGTTTCTCACCATCGCCTTCTGGCCCATCTGACCTTAGCCTTCAGGTCAAATTGACACTCCTTGAGGCCTAGCTCTTTCTCGTCTACAGGCACAATCCACCTTCCCCTTTCAGCCAAGCCCATCCTCGCCTTCTTCCCCTGACCGAACTCGTCTTCAGGCACATCCCACCAACGCCTTCTGGCCCATCCCATTCTTGCCTTCAAACCTAGCTCTAAGTCAACCTCCCCTTCAAGCTCCGCCCACCCTCGTCTTCAGGCCCCTCCCCACCTTAGCCTTCATGTCAAGCTCACACTCCCCTTCAGGCCAAGCTCATCCTAGTCTACAGGCCCGACCCACCTTCGACATCTGACCCAGCCCATGCTCGCCTTTTGGCCCAGCCCACCCACGTCTCCAGGTACATCCCATCCTTCCCTTCGGGCCAAGTCCATCTTCAACTAATTGTCCAGCCCACCCTCCATTTCAGGCCCATCTAACCATGCCTTCAGGCCCATCCCACCTTCGCCATCACAAAAAGCAGACCCTCGAAATTAGTATAGCAGGCCATTGCCTTCAGGCCCAACCATCGCCTTCTGGTCCATCCGACCTTAGCCTTCATTTTAATCTAACACTCTCCTTCAGGCCCACCTTTTACTCGTCTACAGGCACAAGCCACATTCCCGTTCCAGCCGAGCCCATCCTTCGCCTTCTTGCCCTGACCGAACTCGTCGTCAGGCACATCCCACCAACGCTTTCTGGTCCATCCCACTCTTGCCTTCAAACCTAGCTCTAGCTCAACCTCCCCTTCAGGCCCCATCCGCACTCGTCTTCAGTCCCATCCCACCTTTACCTTCTGGCCCTTCCTAACTTAGCGTTCATGACAAGCTCACACCTCCCTTCAGGCCAAGCTCATCGTCTACAGGGCCAACCCACCTTCGACATCTGACCCAGCCCATTCTCACCTTCTGGCCACCCCAACCACGTCTTCAGGCACATCCCACCCTTGCCTTCAGGCAAAGTCCATCTTAACCTTTTTGTCCAGCCCACCCTCTATCTCAGGCCTTGCTAACCACGCCTTCAGGCCCTTCCCATCCTCAACCTTACTAAAAGCGGACCCTCGCAATACGATCAGCAGACCAACGCCTTCAGGCCCACCCTACCCTTGCTTTCTGACCCATTCCATCATAGTTTCTCTGGCCAAGCAAACCCACGCCTTCAGACCAATCCCAAACTCGAATTAAGGCCAAGTTCAGCCTCGTCATTAGAAGCAGCCCTCACTCTTCTTCAGGTCCATTTAAAATTCGTCTTCACTCCCAGCTCACCAGCGAATTCTCTCCCATCTCAGCCTCGGCTTCTTCCCCAGCTCACCTCGCCTTCTGTCTCTTTTGTTTCCAAGTCATGCCTATATCTTCCTCGCCATTAGACTCATCCCACACGCACTTTGTCCCAACTCACCCTCTGGCCCATATCACCCTCGCCATCAAGCCCATTCCATCATCACCTTCTTGCCCATCTCCACCTCGATGACACGCCAAGCTCATCATCGTTTTAAGACCAAGGCTACTCTCGTCTTCAAACCCATCTCACCATCGCCTTCTAGCCCATCTGACCTTAGCCTTCAGGAAAAACTGAGCCAGAAGGAGACCACGCCCAGCTCTTCCTCGTCTACAGGCAAAACCCACCCTCCCCTTCCAGCCGAGCCCATCCCCACCTTCTTGCCCTGACCGAACTCGTCTTCAAGCACATCCCACAAACGTCTTCTGGTCAATCCCACTCTTACCTTCAAACCTAGTTCTAGTTCAACCTTCCGTTCAGGTTCCATCCACCCTCATCTTCAGGCCTATCCCACCCTTGCTTTCTGACCCTTCCTACCTTAGCCTTCATTTCAAGCTCACACTCCCCTTCAGTCCAACCTAATCCTCGTCTACATGCCCAACCCACCTTCAGTATCTGACCCAGCCCATGCTCGTGTTCTCGCCCATCCCACCCTCGCTATCAAGCCCAATCCATCATCTCTTTCGTGCCCATCCCCACCTCGATGACAGGCCAAGCTCATCATCGCTTTTAGGCCTAGCCTACCCTCGCCATCAAGCCGATCTCGCCATCGCCTTCTGGCCCATCCCACCTTAGCTTTCAAGTCAATCTGACGCTCTCCTTTAGGATTAGGTCTTCCTCGTCCACAAGCACAACCCACCTTTCTCTTCCAGCCAAGCCCATCCTCGCCATCTTGCCCTAACCAAACTCGTCTTCAGGCACATCCCACTAACGCCTTCTAGCTCTAGCTCAACCTCCCCTTCAGGCTCCGCCCACCCTCGTCTTCAGGCCCATCCCAGCTTTCCCTTCTGGCACTTCCCACCTTAGCCTTCATAACAAGCTCACACTCCACTTCATGCCAACTCATCCTCGTCTACAGGCCCAACTCACCTTTAACATCTGACCTAGCCCATGCTCTCCTTCTGGGTCAACCCACCCACGTCTTCAGGCATGTTCATTTTCGACTAATTGTCCAGCCCACCCTCCATCTCAGGCCCAGCTAACCTCGCCTTTAAGCCCATCCCATCCTCGCTCTCATGAAAAGCACACCCTCGCAATTATAAAAGCAGACCATAGCCTTCAGGCCCACACCACCCTTGCCTTCTGACCCAGTCCATCATTGTTTCTCTGCCCCAGCACACCACCCATTTCAAGCTCGGCAAACCCACGCCTTCAGACCTATCCCAACCTCGAATTCATTCCAAGCACAGCCTCGTCATTACACCCAATCCTCACTCTCCTTGAGGCCCATTAAAGATTTGTCTTTACTCACAGCTCAATACTATTCTGTCATATCTCAGCGTTAACTTCAGACCCAGCTCACCCTCGCCTTCTGACCCTTTTCTTTCTAAAAATCATGTCCAGAACACCCTCGCCTTCAGACCCATCCCACAATCTCTTTCAGTCCCAAATCCCCCTCATCCTCTAGCCTATCCCACCCTCGCCATTAAACCCATTCCATCATCTCATTCTTGCCCATCTCTACCTCGATGACGGGCCAAGCTCATCATCGCTTTCAGGCACATCCTACCCTCCTCTTCAAGCCGATCTCACCATCGCCCTCTGGCCCATCCCACCTTAGCCTTCAAGTCAATCTGACATACTCCTTTAGGCCCAGCTCTTCCGCGTCTAAAGGAACAACCCACCTTCCCCTTCCAGCCGAACCCCTCCTCGCCATCTTACCCTAACCGAACTTCGTCTCCAGGCCTTCTGGCCCATCCCACTCTTGCCTTCAAACCTAGCTCTAGCTCAACCTCTCCTTCAGGTCACGCTCACCCTCGTCTTCAGTCCAACATCACCTTTACCTTCTGGCCATTCTAACCTTAGCCTTCATGTCAAGCTCACACTCCCCTTCAGGCCAAGCTCATCTTCGTCTACAGGCTCAACCCACCTTCAACATCTGACCCAGTCCATGCTCGCCTTCTGGCCGGCCTACGCACGTCTTCAAGTACATCCCACCCTTGCCTTTGGGCCGAGTCCATCTTCACCTTGTTGTCCAGCACACACTCCATCTCACGCCCAGCTAACCACGCCTTCATGCCCATCCCACCCTTGCCTTTATGAAAAGCACATCTCGCAATTAGATCAGCAGACTA
This sequence comes from Panulirus ornatus, assembly GCF_036320965.1. Classification (NCBI taxonomy): domain Eukaryota; kingdom Metazoa; phylum Arthropoda; class Malacostraca; order Decapoda; family Palinuridae; genus Panulirus; species Panulirus ornatus. The sequence goes on along the minus strand of NW_027264536.1, from coordinate 40,514 downwards.
TCACTTTCAGGACCACCCCACCACTGCCATCAGACCCAGTCCATCAATACCTCTCTTGCCCAACACACCACCAATTTCAGGGATCACTCTCCCTCATGCCCATTTAAAAATCGTCATTACTATCATCTCAATGGCGTATTCTGTCCCATCTCAGCCTCAACGTCAGGCCCAGCTCACCCTCGCTTTCTGGCCCAGATCACCTCGCCTTCTGTCCCTTTTCTTTCGGAACCATCCCACAATCGATTTCAGTCGCAACTCCCTCTCGCCCATCCCACCCTCGCCATCAAGCCCATTCCATCACCTACTACTTGCCTATCCCTACCTCGATCACGGGCCAAGCTCATCATCGCTTTCAGGTACAGCCTACCCACCTATTGAAGCCAATCTCACCATCGCCTTCTGGCCCATCCCATCTTAGCCTTAAGATCAATTTGACACTCCTTCAGGCCCAGCACTTCCGTGTCTAAAGGAACAACCCATTTACCCCTTCCAGCCGAGCCCATCCTCGCCATCTTGCCCTAACCGAACTCGTCTTCAGGCACATTCATGCAACGCCTTCTCGCCTATCCTACTCTTGCCTTTCAACCTAATTCTCGCTCAACCTCCCCTTCATGATCAGCCCACCCTCGTCTTCAGGCCCATCCATCTTTGACTTCTAGCCCTTCCCACTTTATGGTTCATGTCAAGCTCACACTTCCCTTCAGGCCAAGCCAATCCTCCCCTACAGGACCAACCCACCTTCGACATCTGACCCAGCCTATGGTCGCCTTCTGGCCCATCCCACCCACGTCGTCAGGCACATCCCACCCTTGCCTTCAGGCCGCGTCCATCTTCACCTTCATGTCCAGCCCACCCTCTATCTCACGCCCTGCAAACTACGTATTCAATCCCATCCCACCTTCGCCCTTATGAAAAGCACACCCTCGCAAATAGATAATCAGACCAACGCCTTCAGACCCACCCCACCCTTGCTTTCTAATCCAGTCCATCATCGCTTCTCTGCCCCAGCACATCACTCTTTTCAGGCCCAGCAAACCCACGCCATCAGACCCGTCCCAAATGCAATTCAGGCCAAGCACAGCCTCGTCATTAGAGCCAGCCCGCACTCTCCTTCAGGCCTATTCAGAATTTGTCTTCACTCCCATCGCAATGGCGTATTCTGTTCCATCTCAACCTCAACATCGGGCCCTACTCACCCTCGCCTTCTGGCCAAGCTCACCTTGCTTCTGTACCTTTTCTTACTTAGTTTACCCAGATCACCCTCGCCTTCAGACCCATTCCACACTTGTTTGCAGTCCCAACTCCCCTTCACCATCTGGCCCAACCCACACTCACCGTCAAGCCCATTAAATCATCTACTTCTTGTCCATCCTCACCTCGATTAGAGGCCAAGCTTATCATCGCTTTCAAGTCCAGCATACCCTCGACTTGAGGCCCATCTCCCCATCGCCTCTGGTCCTTCCGACCTGAGCCTTCAGGTCAGTCTGAAACTCTACTTCAGGCCCAGCTCTTCCTCGTTTTCAGGCACAACCCACCTTCCCCTTCCAGCTGAGCCCATCCTCGCTTTCTTGCTCTGACCTAACTCGTCTTCAGACACATCCACCAATGCCTTCTGTTCCATCCTACTCTTGCCTTCAAACCTACCTCTAGCTCAACCTCCCCTTCATGCTCCGCCCGCCCTCATCTTCAGGGCCATTCCAACTTTGCCTTCTGGCTCTTTTTACCTTAGCCTTCATGTCAAGCTCACACTCCCTCTCGGGCCAAGCTCATCCTCGTCTACAGACCCAAACTACCTTCAACATCTGACCCAGACAATGCTCGCCTTCAGGACCACCCCACCCACGTCGTCAGGCACATCCTACCCTTACCTTCCATCCAAGTCATTCTTCACCTTCTTGACCAGCGAACCCTCCATCTCAGCTCCAGCTAACCACGCCTTCAGGCCCATCCCACCCTCGCCTTCATGAAAAGGACACCCTCGCAATTAGATCAGCAGACCATCGCCTACAGGCCCACCACACTCCTGCCTTTTACCCAGTCCATCATCGCTTCTCTAGTTCAGCACACCACCCATTTCAGTCCCAGCAAAGCCACGTCTTCAGACCCATCCCAACCTTGAAATCAGGCCAAGCACAGACTCGTCATTAGAACCAGCCCTCACTCTCTTTAAGGCCCATTTAAAAATCGTCTTCACTCCCAGCTCACCGGCATATATTGTCCCACCTCAGCTTGAGCTTAAGGCCCAGTCTCGCCTTCTGGCCCAGCTCACCCCGCCTTGTCCCTTTTCTTTCAAAGAGTCATGTCCAGATCACCCTCGCCTTCAGACCCATCCCACACTCGCTTTCAGTCCCAACTCCCCCGCACCGTCTGGACAATCCTACAATCGCTATCCAGCACATTCCATCATATCCTACTTGGACATCCCCACCTCGATGACAGGCCAAGCTCATCATCGCTTTCAGGCCCAGCCTACCCTCGTCTTCAAGCTCATCTCACCATCGCCTTCTGGCCCATCCGAACTTAGCCTTCAGGTCAATCTGACACTCTACTTCAGGCCCAGCTCTTCCTCGTCTACACAGTCAACCCACCTTCCCTTTCCAGCCGAGCCCATCCTCGCCTTCTTGCTCTGACCGAACTCGTCTTCAGGCACATCTCACCAACGCCTTCTGGCCCATCCCACTCTTGCCTTCAAACCTAGCTCTAGCTCAACCTCCCCTTCAAGTCACGCCCACCCTCGTCTTCAGGCCCATTTAACCTTTGCCTTCTGGCCCTTCCTACCTTAGCCTTCATATCAAGCTCACACTTCCCTTCAGGCCAAGTTCATCCTCGTCTACAGGCTCAACCCACCTTCGACATCTGACCCAGCCGATGGTTGCCTTCTGGCCCACCATACCCACGTCGTCAGGCATATCCTACCCTTGCCTTCGGGCCAAGTCCATCTTCACCTTCTTGTCCAGACCACCCTCCATCTCAGCCTCGGCTAACCACGTCTTCAGGCCCATCCCACCCTCGCCTTCATGATAAGCTCACCCTCGCAATTAGATCAGCAGACCATCGCCTACAGGCCCACCACACTCCTGTCTTCTGACCCAGTTCATTATCGCTTCTCTGGTTCTGCACACCACCCATTTCATTCCCAGCAAACCCACGCCTATAGACGCATTCCAACCTTGAAATCAGGCCAAGGACAGACTCGTCATTAGAACCAGCCCTCACTCTTCTTAAGGCCCATTCAAAATTCGTCTTCACTCCCAGTTCACCGAGGTATTCTGTCCCATCTCAGCCTGATCTTCAGGCCCAGATCACCCTCGCCTTTAGACCCATCCCACACTCGCTTTCAGTCCCAACTCTCCCTCACCCTCTGGCCCTTTCCACACTCGCTATCAAGCCCTTTCCATCATCTCCTCGTTGCCCATCCCCACCTAGATAACAGGCAAAGCTCATCATCGTTTTTAGGCCCATCCTACCGTAGTCTTCAACCCCATCTCACCATAGCCTTCAGGCCCATCCGACCCTAGCCTTCAGGTCAATCTGACACTCTCCTTCAAGCCAGGCTCTTCCTCGTCTACAGGCACAACATAAGTTCGACTTCCAGCCGAGTCCATCCTTGCCTTCTTGCCCTGACCAAATTAGTCTTCAGGCACATCCCACCAACTCCTTCTGGCCCATCCCACTCTTCCCTTCAAATCTAGCTCTGTCTCATCCTCCCATTCAAGCTCCGCCCACCGTCGTGTTCTGGCCTATTCCACCTTTGCCTTCTGACCCTTCCCTTCTTACCCTTTATGTCAAGCTCATACTCCCCATCAAGCCAAGTTTATCCTCGTCTACAGGCCCAACCCACCTTCGACATCAGACCCAGCCCATGCTCGCCTTCTGACCCAGCCCACCCACGTCTTCAGGTACATCCAACCCTTGCCTTCAGTCCAAGTCCATCTTCACCTTTTCCAATCCATCCTCCATCTCAGGGTAGGTAACCACGCCTTCAGGCCCATCCCACCCTCGCCGTCATGAAAAGCACACCCTCGCAATTAGATCAGTGGACCATCGCCTTTAGGCCTAGCCCACCCTTGCCGTCTGACCAGTCCATCATCGCTTCTCTAGCCAAGCACACCACCCATTTCAGGCTCAGCAAACTCACGTTTTCAGATCCATCCCAACCTCAAATTCAGGCAAAGCACAGCCTCGTCATTAGAACCAGCTCTCACTCTCCTTCAGGCCCATTTGTAATTCGTTTTCACTCCCACCTCACCGGCGTATTCTGTCCCATCTCAGCCTCAACTTCAGGTCCAGTTCACCCTCGCCTTTTTGCCCAGCTCACCTCGCCTTCTGTCACTTGTCTTTCTAACAGTCATATCCAGATCACCCTCGCCTTCAAACCCATCCCACAATTGCTTTTAGTCCCAACTCCCACTTACCCTCTGGCCTATCCCACCCTCGCCATCAAGCCCATTCCATCATCTTGCCCATTCCCACCTCGATGACAGGCAAAGCTTCTCATCGCTTGCATTCCCAGCCTACCCTCCTCTTCAAGCCCATCTCACCATCGCCTCGGGCCCATTTGACCTTAGCCTTCTTGTCAATCTGACACTCTCCTTCAGGCCAGCGTCTACAGGCACAACCCACCTTCCCATTCCAGCCGAACCCATTTTCGCCTTCTTGCCCTGATGGAACTCGTCGTCAGGCAGAATCCCTCCAACGCCTTCTGGCCCATCCCACTCTTGTCTTCAATCCTACTTCTAGTTAAGCCTCCCATTCAGGCTCCGCCCACCCTCGTCCTCAGGCACATCCCACCTTTGCCTTCTGGACCTTCCCAACTTAACTTTCATGTTAAGCTCACACTCCGCTTCAGGCCAAGCTCATCCTCGTCTACAGGCCCAATCCTTCTTCCACATCTGACACAGCCGATGGTCGCCTTCTGACCCAGCCCACCCACGTTGTCAGGCATATCACACCCTGGCCGTCAGGCCATGTTCATCTTCACCTTCTTTTCCAGCCCACCCTTCATTTCAGACCCAGCTAACCACGCCTTCAGGCTTAGCTAACCACGCCTTCAGGCCCATCCCACCCTTGCCTTCATGAAAAGCATACCCTCGCAATTAGATCAGCAATCCATCGCCTACAGGCCCACCCAACTCCTGCCTTCTCACGCAGTTCATCATCGCTTCTCTGGAACAACACACTACCCATTTCAGTTCCAGAAAACCCAAGCCTTCAGACTCATCCCAACCTTGAAATCTGGCCAAGCACAGCCTCGTCAGTAGAACCAGCCCTCACTGTCTTTCAGGCCCATTTAAGATATGTATTTACTCCCAGCTCACCGGCGTATTCTGTCCCATCTCAGCCTCAACTTTAGGCCCAGCTCACCCTCGCCCTCTGGCCCAGCTCATCACGCCCTCTGTCTCTTTTCTTTCTAAGAGTCACCCAGATCACCTTCGCCTTCAAACCCATACCTCATTCGCTTTCAGTCCCAACTCCCCTCACCCTCTGGCCCATCCCACACTCGCCATCAAGCCCATTCAATCATCTCCTTCATGCCCATCCCCACGTTGATGACAGGCCAAGCTCATCATCGTTTTCAGGCCCAGCCTACCCTCGTCTTCAAACCCATCTCGCCATCTCTTTCTTGCTCATCCGACCTTAGCCTTCAGGTCAATCTGACACTGCCCTGCAGGCCCAGCTTTTCCTCGTCTTCAGGCAGAACCCAAGTTCCCCTTCCAGCAGAGCCCATCCTAGCGTTCTTGCCCTGACCAAAATCGTCTTCAGGCACATCCCACCAACGCCTTCATGCCTATCCCACTTTTGCCTTCAAACCTAACTTTAGTTCAACCTCCCCTTATGGCTCACCCACCCTCATCTTCAGGCTCCTCCCACCCTCGTCTTCAGGCCCATCCCACCTTTGCCTTCTGGCCCTTCCCACCTTACCATTCATGTCAAGCTCACACTCCCCTTTAGGCCAAGCTCATCCTCGTCTACAGACCCAACCCACCTTCAACATGTGATCCAGCCCATGCACGCCTTCTGGCCCAGCCCACCCACGTTTTGAGACACATCCCACCCTTGCCTTCAGGCCAAGTCCATCTTCGCCGTCTTGCCCAGGCCACCCTCCATCTCGGGTCCACCTAACCACGTCTTCAGGCCCATCCCACGCTCCCCCTCATGAAAAGCACGCTCTTGCAATTAGATCATCAAACCATCGCCTTCAAGCCCACCCCACGCTTACCTTTTGACATAGTTCATTATTGCTTCTCTGGCCCAGCATACAACCCATTTCAGGCCCAGCAAACACACGCCTTCAGACCCATCCCTACATCGAATTCAGGCCAAGCACAGCATCGTCATTAGAACCAGCCCTCACCCTCCTTTAGAACCATATAAAATTCGTATTTACTCCCAGCTCACCGGAGAATTCTGTCCTATCTCGGCCTCAACTTCAGGCCAAGCTCACCCTCGCATTCTGGCATAGCACACCCGATTTCTGTCCCCTTTCTTTCTAAGTGTCATGCCCAGATCACCCTCGCCTTCAGACCCATCCCACACTCGCTTTCAGTCCCAACTCCCCCTCACCCTCTGGCCCAACCTACCCTCGCTATCTAGCCCATTCCATCATCTCCTCCTTGACCAACCCCACCTCGATGACAGGCCAAGCTCATCATCGCTTTCAGGGACAGCTTACATTCCTCTTCATCTTCATCTCACCATCGGCTTCTGGCCCATCCGACCTAAGCCTTCAGGTCAATCTGAGATTCTCCTTCAGGCCCAGCTCTTTCTTGTCTACAGGCACAGCCCAATTTCCTCCTCTAGCCTAGAACATCCACGCCTTCTTACCCTAACCGAACTCCTCTTCAGGTACATCCCACCAACGCCTTCTGGCACATCCCGCCCTTGCCTTCAAACCTCCTAGCTCAACCCACCCTTCAGGCTCCGCACACCCTCGTCTACAGGCCCATCCCACCTTCGACATCTCGCCCATCCCATGCTCGCCTTTTGGCCCATCCCATCCACGTCTTAAGGTACATCCCACCCTTGCCTTCGGGCCAATTCCATCTTCACCTTTTCCGAGCCAACATCCATCTCATGCCCAGCTAACCATGCCTACCGGACCATCCCACCCTCGCCGTCATGAAAAGCACACCCTCGCGATTAGATCAGCAGCCCATCGGCTTTAGGCCCATCCCACCCTTGCCTCCTGACACAATCCATCATCGCTTCTCTGGCCCATCACTCCACCCATTTCAGGCTCAGCAAACCCACGTTTTCAAACCCATCTCATCCTTCAATTCAGGCCAAGGACAGCCTCGTCATTAGAAACAGCACTCACTCTCCTTCGAGCACATTTAGAATTCTTCTTCATTCCCAGCTCACCGGCGTATTCTGTCCCTTCTCAGCCTCAACGTCAGGCCTAGCTCATCCTCGCCTTCTAGCCCAGCTCACCTCACCTTCTGTCCCTTTTCTTTCTAACACTCATGCCAAGATCACCCTCACCTTCAGACCCATCCCACACTTGCTAAGGCCTAGCTAACAAAGCCTACAGGCCCATCCCACCCTTCTCCTCATGAAAATCATACCATCGCAATTAGATAAGCAGATCATCGCCTCCAGACCCAGCCACCTCCTGCCTTATGAATTTGTCCATTATCACTTCTCTGGTCCAACCTACACTCGCCATCAAGCCCATTCCATCATCTCCTCCTTGCCCAACCCCACCTCGATGACAGGCCAAGCTCATCATCGCTTTCACGCCCAGCCTACCCTCATTTTCATTTCCATCTCACCATCGTCTTCTGGCCTATCCGACCTTAGCCTTAAGGTCAAACTAACAATCTCCTTCAGGCCCAGCTCTTACTCGTCTACTGGCACAACCGACCTTCCCCTTCCATTCGAGCCCATCTTCGCCTTGTCGCCCTGGCCGAACTCGTCTTCAGGCACATCTATCAACGCCTTCTGGCCATCCCACTCTTGCCTTCAAACCTACCTCTAGCTCAGCTTCCCTTTCATGCTCCGCCCACCCTCGTCTTCAGGCCCCTCCCACCTTTCCCATCTGGCCCTTCTCACCTTAGCCTTCATGTCAAGCTCACACTCCCCTTCAGGCCAAGCTCATCCTCGTCTACAGGCCCAACCCACCTGACCCAACCCATCTGACCCAGCCGATGGTCAGCTTCTGACCCAGTCCACCCAGTTTTCAAGCAAGTCCCACCCTTGCCTTCTAACCAAGTCCATCTTCACCTTCTTGTCCAGCCCACCCTCCATCTCAGGCCCAGCTAACCACGCCTTCAGGACCATCCCAACATCGCCTTCATGAAAAGCAACCCTCGCAATTAGATCAGAAGACCATCGCCTACTGACCCACCCCACTCCTGTCTTCTGATCCAGTCCATTATCGCTTCTTTGGAACAGCACACCACACATTTCATTCCCAGCAACCCCACGCCTTCAGACCCATCCCAACTTTGAGATCAGGCCAAGCACAGCCTCAACCAGCCCTCACTCTCCTTCAGGCCCATTTTAGATTCGTCTTTACTCTCAGCTCACCGTCGTATTCTATCCCATCTCAGCCTCAACTTCATGCCCAGCTCACCCTCGCCTTCTGGCCCAGCTCACCCCGCCTTCTGTCCCTATTTTTTCTAACAGTCGTGCCCAGATTACCCTCCCCTTAAGACCCATCCCCACTCGCTTTCAGTCCCAACTCTCCCTGACACTCTGGCACATCTCACCATCGCCATCAAGCCCATTCCATCATCTCCCTCTTGCCCATCCCCACCTCGATGACAGGCCAAGCTCATCATCGTTTTCAGGCCCATCCTATCCTCGTCTTCAAGTCCATGTCACCATAGCCTTCTGACCCTTCCGACCTAAGCCTTCATGTCAATCTGACACTCTCCTTCAGGCCCAGCTCTTCCTCGTCTACAGGCACAACCCAAGTTCCCCTTCCAGCCGAGCCCATCCTCGCCTTCCTGGCCTGACCAAACTCGTCTTCAAGTACATCCCACCAACGCCTTCTGGCCCATCGCACTCTTGCCTTCAAGCCTACCTCTAGCTCAACCTCCCCTTCATGCTCCGCCCTCCCTCATCTTCAGGCCCATCCCACCTTTGCCTTCTGGCCCTTCCCACCTTAGCCTTCATGTCAAGGTCAAACTCCCCTCCCTTCCAAGATCATCCTCGTCTACAGGCCCAACCCACCTTCGACATCTGACCCAGCCCATGCTCGCCTTCTGGACCAGCTCATCCACGTCTTCAGGCACATTCCACCCTTGCCTTCATGCCAATTCCATCTTCACCTTCTCCAGCCCACCCTCCATCTCAAGCCCAGCTAACCACACCTTCAGACCCATCTCGCAATTAGATCAGCGGACCATCGCCTTTAGGCCCACCCCACCCTTGCGTTCTGACCCAGTCCATCATCGCTTCTCTTGCCCAGCACACCACACACATCAGGTTCAACAAACCCACGTTTTCAGACCAATCCCAGCCTCTAATTCAGGCCAGGCACAGCCTCGTCATTAGAACCACCACCCACTCTCCTTCAGGCCCATTTAAAATTCGCCTTCACTCCCAGCTCATCGGCGTAATCTGTCCCATCTCAAACTCAGGTCCAGCTCACCCTCGCCTTCTGGCCCAGCTCACCTCGACTTCTGTCCCACTTCCTTCTAACAGTCATGCCCAAATCACCCTCGCCTTCAGACCCATCCCGCACTCACTTTCTGTCCCAACTCCCCCTCGCCCTCTGGCCCTTCCTACACTCGCCCTCAAGCCAATTCCATCATCTCCTTCTTGGCCATCCTCACCTCGATGACAGGCGAAGCTCATCATCGTTTTCAGGCCCAGCCTACCCTCCTCTTCAAGCCCATTTCACTATCGCCTTCTGGCCCATCAGACCTTAGCCTTCAGGTCAATCTGACACTCTCCTGCAGGCCCAGCTTTTCCTCTGCTACAGGCACAACCCACCTTCTCCTTCCAGCCGAGCCGATCCTCGCCTTCTTCCCCAGACCGAATTCTTCTTCAGCGACATCCCACCAACACCTTCTGACCCATCCCACTCTTGCCTCAAAACCTACCCCTAGCTCAACCTCACCTTCTGGCTCCACCCACCCTCGTCTTCAGGCCCATTCTATATTTGCTTTCTGGCCCATCCCACCTTACCCTTCATGTCAAGCTCACACTCCCCTTCAGGCCAAGCTCTTACTAGTCTAAAGGTCCAACCCACCTTCATCATCTAACCCAGCCGATGCTAGCCTTCAGACCTAGCCCACCCACGTCTTCAGGCACATCCCACCCTTACCATAGGCCAAGTCCATTTTCACCTTCTTGTCCCACCCTCGCCCTCATGAAAAGCACACCCTTGCAATTAGATCAGGAGACCATCGCCATCAGGCCCACCCCACCCTTGCCTTCTGACCAAGTTCATCATCGCTTCCTTGGCCCAGCACACCACCCATTACAGGCCCAGGAAACCCACGCCTTCAGACCCATTCCAACCTCGAAATCAGGCCAAGCACAGCCTCGTCATCAAAACCAGCCCTCACTCTCCTTCAGGAACATTTAAAATTCGTCTTCATTCCCAGCTCACCGGCGTTTTCTGTCAAATCTCAACTTCATGTATAGCTCAAATCTTCTGGCATAGCTTATCCCGCCTTCTCTCCCTTTTCTTTCTAAAAGTAATACCCATATCACCCACCCCTTCAGACACATCCTACACTCGCTTTCAGTCCCAACTCACCCTCACGCTTTGGCCCATCCGAGACTGGCCATCAAGCCCATTCCATCATCATCATCTTACCCATCCCCACCTCGATGACAGACCAAGCTCATCATGGGTTTCAGGCACAGCCTACCCTTCTCTTCAAGCCCATCTCACCATCGCCTTCTGGCCCATCCGACCTCAGCCTTCAGGTCAATCTGACACTCTCCTTCAGGCCCAGCTCTTGCTCTTCTACAGGCACAACCCACCTTCCTCTTCTACCCTAGCCCATCTTCGCCTTCTTGCTCTGACCGAACTCGTCTTCAGGCACTTTCCACCAACGCCTTCTGGCCCATCCCACTCTTGCCCACAAACCTCCTAGCTCAACCTACTCCTTAGGCTCCACCTACCTTCGTCTTCAGGCCCATCTCAACTTTGCCTTTTCGCCCTTCCTACCTTAGTCTTCATGTCAAGCTCAAACTCCCCTTCATGCCAAGCTCATCCTCGTCTACAGACCCAACCCACCTTCGACATCTGGCCCAGCCCGTGCTCACCTTCTGGCCCAGCCCATCCACGTCTTCAGGCCCATCCCAACCTCGCCGTCAAGAAAAGCACACCCTCGCAATTACATCAGAGGACCATCGCCTTCAGGCCCACCCCACTCTTGCCTTCTGACCCAGTCATCATCGCTTCTCTGGCCCAGCACACCACCCATTTCAGACTAAGCAAACCCACATTTTCAAACAAATCCTAACCTCGATTCAGGCCAAGCACAGCCTCGTCATTAGAACCGGCACTCACCTTCTTTCAGGCCCATTCAAAATTCGTCTGCATTCCCAGTTCACCGGCGTGTTCTATCCCATCTCTGCCTCATCTTCAGGCCCAGCTCACTCTGGCATTCTAGCCCAACTCGCCTTGCCTTCTGTCCCTTTCCTTTCTAAAAGTCATATCCAGATCATTCTCGCCTTCAGACCCATCCCACACTCGCTTTCAGTCCCAACTCCCCCGCACCCTCTGGCCCATCCCACTCTCGCCATCAAGCCCATTCCATCATCTCCTTCCTGCCCATTCCCACGCCGATGACAGGCCAAGCTCATCATCGCTTGCAAGCCCAGCCTACCCTCCTCTTTAAGCTCATCTCACCATCGCCTCCGGACCATCCGGCCTTATCCTTCATGTCAATCTGACACTCTCCTTCAGGCCCAGCTCTTCCTCCTCTACAGGCACAACCCACCTTTCCCTTCCAGCCGAGCCCATCCTAGCCCTCTTGCCCAAACCGAACTCGTCTTCAGGCACATCCTACCAACTCTTCTGGCCCATTCCACTCTTGCCTTCAAACCTACTTCTAGCTCAATCTCCCCTTCAGGCTAAGCCCACCCTCGTCCTTAGGCCCATCTAACCTTTGCCTTCTGGCTCCTTCCACCTTAGCCTTCATGTCAAGCTCACACACCCCTTCAGGCCAAGCTCATCCTCGTCTACAGGCCCAACCCACCTTCGACATCTGACCCAGTCGAAAGTCGCGTTCTGGCCCAGCCTACCCACGTCGTAAGGCATATCTCACCCTTGCCTTCTGGAAAAGTTCATCTTCACCTTGTCCAGCCCACCCTCCATCTCAGCCCCATCTAACCACACCTTCAGGCCCGTCCCACCCTCACCTTCATTTAAAGCAGACCCACGCAATTAGATCAGCAGACCATCGCATACAGGCCCACCCCACTCTGCCTTCTGACTCAGTCCATCATCGCTTCTCTGGTTCAGCACACCACCTATTTCAGTCCCAGCAAACCCACGCCTTCAGGCACATCACACACTCGCTTTCAGTCCCAACTCTACCTCGCCCTCTGGCCCTTCCCACACTCTCCATCAAGTCCATTCCATAATCTTCTTGCCCATCCCCACCTCGATAACAGGCCAAGCTCATCATCGTTTTCTGGTCCAGCATACCCTCGTCTTCAACCCCATCTCGCCATAGCCTTCTGGCCCATACGACCTTAGCCTTCAGGAAGATCCGGGCCTGAAGGAGCCTTCACGCCCAGCTCTTCCTCGTCTACAGGCACAACCCAAGTTCCTTTTCCAGGCGAGCCCATCCTCGCCTTCTTGCCCTGAAAAACTAGTCTTCAGGCACATCCCACCAACGCCTTCTGGCCCATCACACTCTTTCCTAGCTCTAGCTCACCCTCCCCTTCAGGCTTCACCCACCCTCGTCTTCAAGCTCCACACACCCTCGCATTCAGTCCCCTCCCACCTTTGCCTTCTGGCCCTTCCCACCTTAGCCTTCAGGTCAAGCTCGCACTCCCCTTCAGGGCAAGCGCACCCTCTTCCACAGACCCAACCCACCTTCGTATCTGATCCAGCCCATGCACGCCTTCTGGCCCAGCCCACCCACGTCTTCAAGCACATCCCATCCTTGCCATATTCTAAGTCCATCTTCACTTTCTTGTCCAGACCACCCTCCATCTCAGGCCCGGCTAACCACGCCTTCAGGCTCATTCAACCCTCGCCGTCATGAAAAGTATACCCTCGCAAATTAGATCAACAGAACATCTCCTTCAGGCCCACCCCGCGCTTGCCATCTGACCCAGTCAATAATCGCTTCTCTGGCCCAGCACACCACCTATTTCATGCCTAGCAAACCCACGCCTTTAGACCCATCAGAACCTCGAATTCGGGGCAAGTACAACCTCGTCATTACTACCAGCCCTCTCTCCTTCAGGTCCATTTACAATTAGTCTTTACTCCCAGCTCACCGGCGTATTCTGTCCCAACTCAGCCTCAACTTCAAGCCCAGCTCACCCTGTCCTGGCCCAGCTCGCCCCGCCTTCTGTCCCTTTTCTTTCTAACAGTCATGCCCAGATCACCCTCGTCTTCGGACCAATCCCACACTCCCTTTCAGTCCCATCTCCACATCACCTTTTGGCCCATCCCACCCTCGCCATCAAGCTCATGCCATCATCTACTTAATGCCCATCCCACTTCGATGACAAGCCAAGCTCATCATCGCTTTCAGGCCCAGCCTACACAAATCCTCAAGCCCATCTCACCATCGTCTTCTGGCCCATCTTACCTTAGCCTTCAGGTCAATCTGACAATTTCCACCAAGCCCAGCTCTTCCTCGTCTACAGGCACAACCCACCTTCCCCTTCCAGCCGAGCTCACCCTAGCCTTCTTACACAGGCCGAACTCGTCTTCATGAACATCCAAACAAACGCCTTCTCGTCATCCCACTCAACCTCCCCTTTATGCTCCGCCCACCCTTGTCTTCAGGCCCATTCCATCTTTGCCTTCTGGCCCTTCCCACCTTAGCCTTCAGGTCAGTCTGACCCTTCTCCTTCAGGCCAAGCTCTCCCTCGTCCACAGGCCCAACCCACCTTCGAAATCTGACCCAACCCATGGTCGCCTTCTGGCGCAGCCCACCTACGTCTTCAGGTACATCCCACCCTTGCCTTCAGGCCAAGTCCATCTTCACCTTCTTGTCCAGACCACCCACCACCTCAGGCCCAGCTAACCATGCCTTCTGACCCATTCCACCCTCGCCGTCATAAAAAGCAAACCTTTACAATTAGATCAGAAGACCATCGCCTTCAGGCCCATCCCATCCTTATCTTCTGACCCAGTCCATCATCGCTTCTCTGGACCAGCACACCCCTCATTTCACGCCCAGAAAACCCACGCCTTCAGACCCATCCTAACCTTGAAATCAGGCCAAGCACAACCTCATGAGAACCAGCCCTCACTCTCCTTCAGGCACAAGTAGAATTCGTCTTCACTCACAGCTCACCGGCGTATTCTGTCCCATCTCATCCTCAACTTCACACACAGCTCACCCTCTCCTTCCGGCCAAGCTCACCCGACCATCTGTCCCTTTTTCTAACAGTCATGCCCACATCACACTCGCTTTCAGTCCCAACTCCAGCTCAACCTCTGGCCCATCTCACCCTCGCCATCAAGTCCATTCCTTCATTTACTTCTTGCCCATACCTACCTCGACGACAGGCCAAGCTCGTCATCGTTTTCAGGCCCAGCCTACCCTCATTTTCACGCCCATCTCACCTTCGTCTTCTGGCCCATCCGACCTTAGCCTTCAGGTCAATCTGACAATCTCCTTCAGGCCCAGCTATTCCTCGTCTACAATCACAATCCACCTTCCACTTCCAGCCGAGCCCATACTTGCCTTCTTGCCCTGACTGAACTCATCTTCAGGCACATCCAACCAACGCCTTCTAGCCCATCCCACTCTTGCCTTCAAACCTAGCTCTAGCTAAACCTCCCTTCATGCTCCGCCCACCCTCGTCTTCAGGCCGATCCCACCTTTGCCTTCTGGCCTTTCCCACCTTAGCGTTGATGTCAAGCTCGCACTCTCCTTCGGGCCAAACTCATCCTCGTCTACAGGCCCAACCCACCTTCGACATCTGACTCATCCCATGCTCGCCTTCTGACGCAGCCCACCCACGTCCAGACGCACATCCCACCCTTGCCTTCTGGCCAAGTCCATCTTCACCTTGTCCAGCCCACCCTCCATCTCTGGACCAGCTAACTACTCTTTCAGGCCCATCCCACCCTCGCCGTCACGAAAAGAAAAGTACACCCTCGCAATTAGATCAGCAGACCATCGCATTTAGGCCTAACCCACCATTGCTTCTGACCCATTCCATCATCGCTTCTCAAGCCCTGCAAATCTCCCATTTCAAGCTCAGCAAACCCACGTTTTCAAACCCATCCCAGCCTCGAATTCAGGCCAAGCACAGTCTCGTCATTAGAACCAGCCCTCATGCTCCTTCAAGCTCATTCAAAATTCGTCTTCACTACCAGCTCACTGGCGTATTCTGTCTTCTGGCCAACCTCACCTCGCCTTCTGTAACTTTTCTTTCTATTAGTCATGCCCAGATCACCCTCGCCTTCAGACCCATCCCACACTCGCTTTCAGTCCCAACTCCTCTCAACCACTGGCCCATCCCATCCTCACCATCAAGCCCATTCTATCATCTCCTTCTTGCCCATCCTCACCTCGATGAAAGGCCAAGTTTATCATCGCTTTCAGGCCCAGCCTACCCTCCTGTTCAAGCCAATCTCACCATCGTCATCTGGCCCCTCCGACCTTAGCCTTCAGGTCAATCTAACACTCTTCTTCAAGCCTAGCTCTCCCTCGTCTACAGGCACACCCCACCTTCCCCTTCCAGCCAAACCCATCCTCGCCTTCTCGCCCTGACCGAACTTTTCATCAGGCACATCCAACCAACGCCTTCTGGCCCATCCCACTCTTGCCTTCAAACCTAGCTGTAGCTCAACCTCCCCTTCAGGCTCCGCCCACCCTCGTCTTCAGGCCCATCCTACATTTGCCTTCTAGCCCTTCACACCTTAGCCTTCATTTTAAGCTCACACTCCCCTTCAGGCCAAGCTCATCCTTGTCTACAGGCCTAACCCACCTTCGACATCTGACCCAGACGATGGTCGCCTTCTGGCCCAGCCCACCCACGTCTTCAGGCACATCCAACCCTTGCCTTCAGGCCAAGTCCATCTTCACCTTCTTGTCCAGCCCGCCCTCCATCTCAGGTCCAGCTAACCATGCCTTCAGGCCCATCCCACCCTCGCCCTCACGAAAGCACACCCTCGCAATTAGATCAGCAGACCATCGCCTACAGGCCCACCCCAGCCTTGCCTTCTGACCCAGTCCAGCATCGCTTCTCTGGCCCAGCACACCATCCATTTCAGGCCAAGGAAACTCACGCCTTCAGACCCATACCAACTTCGAATGCAGGCCAAGCACAGCCTTGTCATTAGAAACAGCCATCACTCTCCTTCAGGCCCATTTAAAATTCGTCTTCACTCCCAGCTCACAGGCGTATTCTATCCTATCTCAGCCTCAATTTAATGCCCAGCTCACCCTCTCTTTCTGGCCCAGCTCACCTCGCCTTCTGTAACTTTTCTTCGTATCACTCATGCCCAGATCACCCTCGCCTTCAGACCAATCCCACACTCGCTTTCAGTCGCAACTCCTCCTCACCCTCTGGCCCATCCCACCCTCGCCATCAAGCCCATTCCATCATCTCCTCCTTGCCCATCCCCACCTCGATGACAGGCCAAGCTCATCATCGCTTTCAGGCCCAGCGTACCCTACTTTCCAAGCCCATCTTACCATAGCCTTCTTGTCAATACGACCTTTTCCTTCACGTTAATCTGACACCTTCCTTCAGGACCAACTCTTCCTCGTCTACAGGCAAAGCCCATCTTTCCCTTCCAGCCGAGACCATCTTCGCTTTCTTTCCCTGAACAAACTCGTCTTCAGGCACATCCTACCAACACCTTTTGACCCATCCCACTCTTGCCTTCAAACCTAGATCAGCCTCCCCTTCAGGCTCCGCCCACCCTTGTCTTCAGGCTTATCTCACCTTTACCTTCTGGCGCTTCCCAGCTTACCCTTCATATCAAGCTCACACTCCACTTCAGGCCAAGCTCATCCTAGTTTACAGGCCCAACCCACCTTCGACATCTGACCCGACCCATGCTCTCCATTTGGCCCAGCCCATCCACGTCCAGAGGCACATCCCACCCTTGCCTTCAGGCAAAGCCTATCTTCACCACGCCTAACCACGCCTTCAAGCCCATCCCACCCTCACCCTAATGGAAAGAACACCCTCACAATTAGATCAGCAGACCATCGCCTTCAGGCCCACCCCACCCTTGCCTTCTGACCCAGTCCATCATCGCTTCTCTGGCCCAGCACACCACCCATTTCATGCCCAGCAAAGCCACGCCTTCAGACCCACCCCAACCTCAAATTCAGGCCAAGCGCAGCCTCATCATTAGAACCAGCCCTCACTCTAATTCAGGCCCATTTACAATTCGTCTTCACTCCCAGCTCATCGACGTATTCTGTCCCAACTCAGCTTCAGCTTCAGGCCCAGCTCACCCTAGCCTTCTGGCCCAGTTTACCTACCTTTCTGTTCCTTTTCTTTCTAACAGTCATGCCCATATCACCCTCGACTTCATACCCATCCCACACTTACTTTCAGTCCCATCTCCCCCTCACCCTCTGGCCCATCCCACATTTTAGACTCCACCCACCCTCGTGTTCAGCCCCTTCCCATCTTTGACCTCTGGCTCTTCCCACCTTAGCATTCATGTCAAGCTCACCCTCCCTTTCAGTCCAAGTTCATCCTCGTCTACAGGCCCAATCCACCTTCAACATCTGACTCAGCCCAGCCTCGCCTTCTGGCCCAGCCAACCCACGACTTTAGGCATATCCCATCCTTGCCTTCAGGCCAAGTATTTCTTCACTTTCTTGTCCAGCCTACCCTCCATCTCAGGCCCAGCTAACCACGCCTTCGGGCCTATCCCACCCTCGCCGTCGCGAAAAGCGCACCCTCGCAATTAGATCAGAAGACAATCGCTTACAGGCCCACTCCACCCTTGCCTTCTGATCCAGTAAATCAGCGCTTCTCTGGCCCAACACACCATCCATTTCAGGCCCACCAAACACACACCTTCAGACCCATCCCAACCTCGAATTCAGGCCAAGCACAGTCTCGTCATTAGAACCAGCCCTCATTTTCCTTCAGGTTCATTTAAAATTCGTCTTCACTCCCAGCTCACCGGCATATTCTGTCCCCTCTCAGCATCAACTTCAGGCCTAGTCCACCCTCGCCATCTGACCCATCTCACGTCGCCTTCAGTCCCTTTTCTTTCTAACAGTCATGCCCGGATCACCTTCGCCTTCAAACACATCCCACACTCGCTTTCAGTCCCAACTCCTCCTCATCTTCTGGCCCATCCCACCCTCGTCATCTAGCCCATTCCATCAACTTCTTGCCCATCCCCACCTCCATGACAGGCCAAAATCATCATCACGTCAGGTCCAGCCTACCCTCCTTTTAAAGACCATCTCACCATCGCCTTCTCGCCCATCAGACCTTAGCCTTCAGTTCAATCTCAGATTCTCCTTCAGGCCCAGCCCTTCCTCGTCTACAGGCACTACCTACCTTCCTCTTCTACCCTAACCTATCCTCACCTTCTTGCCCTGACCGAACTCGTCTAAAGTCACATTCCACCAACGCCTTCTGGCCCATCCGACTCTTGCCTTTAAACCTCCTCCTAGTTAAACCTCCCTTCAGGCTCCACCCACCCTCGTCTTCAGGCCCATCCCACCTTTGCCTTCTGGCCTTCCCATCTTAGCCTTCCTAACAAGTTTACACTCCCCTTCCGGCCAAGCTCATCCTCGTCTACAGGCCCAACCCACCTCCGACAACTGACCCAGCCCATGCTCGCCTTCTGCCCAGCCCATCCACGTCTTCAGGCACATCCCAGCATTGCCTTCAGGCCAATTCCATCATCAGCGTCTTTTCCAGCCCACCCTCCATCTCACGCCCACTTAACCAATCCTTCAGTCCCATCCCACCCTAGCTGTCATGAAAAGCACACTCTCGCAATTAGATCAGCAGACCATCGGCTTTAGGCCCAACCCACCCTTGCATTCTGACCCGGTCCATCATCGCTTCTCTGGCCCAGCACACCACCTATTTCATGCCCAGCAAAACCACGCCTTCAGACCCATCCCAACCTCGAATTCAGGCCACGCACAGCCTCATCATTAGAACCAGCCCTCACTCCCTTCAGGTCCATTTACAATTCGTCTTCACTCCCAGCTCACCGGCGTATTCTGTCCCATCTCAGCCTCAACGTCAGGCCTTCTAGCCCAGCTCACCTCGCCTTTGTCCCTTTTCTTTCTAACAGTCATACCCAGATCACCCTCGTCTTCAGACCCACCCCACACTCACTTTGTCCCAACTCCCCCTTACCTTCTGGCCCATCCCACTCTCGCCATCAAGCCCATTCCATCATATGCGTCTTGCGCATCCCCACCTCGATGACAGGCCAAGCTCATCATCGCTTTCAGGCCCAGCCTACCCTCATCTTCAAGCCCGTCTCACCATCGTCTTCTGGCCGATCCAACCTTAGCCTTCAGGTCAATCTGAAAATCTCCTTCAGGCCCAGCTCTTCCTCGTCTACAAGCACAACTCAACTTCTTCCGGCCGAGCCCTTCCTCGCCTTCTTGCCCTGACCGAACTCGTCTATAGGCACATCCAACCAACGCCTTCTTATACTTCCCACTCTTACCTTCAAACCTAACTCTAACTCAACCTCCCCTTCATGCTCCTTCTGGCCCATCACACACTTGCCTTCAAACCTAGCTCAACCTCCCCTTCAGTCTCCGCCCACCCTCGTCTTGAGGCCCATCCCACCTTTGCCCTCTGGCCCTTCCCACGTTAGCCTTCATGTCAAGCTCACACTCCTCTTCTGGCCAAGCTTATCATCGTCTACCACGTTTACCGGCACATACCACCCTTGCCTTCAGGCCAAGTCCATCTTCACTTTCTTGTCCAGCCCACCCTCCATCTCAGGCCCAGCTAACCACGACTTCCGGCCCATCCCACTCTCGCATTTAGATTAGCAGATTAGCAGACCATCGCCTTCAGGCCCACCCCACCCTTGTCTTCTGACCCAGTCCATCATCGCTTCTCTGGACCAGTACACCACCCATTTCACGCCCAGGAAACCCACGTTTTCAGACCCATACCAACCTCGAATTTAGGCTAAGCATAGACTCATTAGAACAAGCACTAACTCTCCTTGAGGCCCATTTACAATTCGTCTTCACTCCCAGCTCACAGGCGTATTCTATCTCATCTCAGCCTCAACGTCAGGCCCAGCTCACCTTCACTTTCTACCCCAGCTCACCTCGCCATCTGTCCCTTTTCTTTCTAACTATCATGCATAGATCACCTCCGTCTTCAGACCCATCCCACACTCGCTTTCAGTCCCCCCCCCCCCCCGCCCTCTCACCTTCTGGCCCATCCCACTCTCGCCATCAAGCCCATTCCTTCATCTATTTCTTGCCCATCCCCACCTCGATGACAAGCCAGGCTCGTCATTTCTTTTAGCCAGCCTACCTTCATCTTCAAGCCCATCTCACCATCGTCCTCTGGCCCTTCAGACCTTAGCCCTCAGGTCACTCTGATACTCTCCTTCACCCCGTTCTATATCGTCTATGGGCAGAACCCACCTTCCCTTCCAGCTGAGACCATCCTCGCCTTCTTGCCCTGGCCGAACTCGCCTTCAGGCACATGGACCAACGCCTACTGGCCCATCCCACTTTTGACTTCAAACTTAGCTCAAGCTCAACATCCCTTTAATAATTCGCCGACCCTCTTCTTCAGGCCGATCCCACCTTTGCCTCCTTGCCTTTCCCACTTTAACCTTCATGTCAAGCTCACATTCCCCTTCAGGTCAAGCTCATCATCGTCTACAGGCCCAACCCACCTTCGAAATTAGACCCAGCCTATGCTCGCCCTCTGGCCCAGCCCATCCACGTCTTCAGGCACATCCCACCCTTCCCTTCAGGACAATTCCATCTTCACATTCTTATCCAGCCCACCCTCCATATCAAGCCCAGGTAACCACGCCTTCAGACACATCCCACACTCGCCGTCATGAAAAGCACACCCTGGGAATTAGATCAGCAGACTATCACCTTTAGGCCCACCCCACCGTTGCCTTCTGACCAAGTTCCTCGTCGCTTCTCTGGCTCAGCAAATCATCAATTTCATGCAAAGCAAACCCAAGTTTTCAGACCCATCACAACCTCGAATTCAGGTCAAACACAGCCTCGTCATTAGAACCAGTACTCGCTCTCCTTCAGGCCTATATAAAATGTGTCTTCACTCCCAGCTCAACAGCGTATTCTGTCCCATCTCAGCCTCAATTTAATCCCCAGCTCACCCTCTCTTTCTAGCCCAGCTCACCTCCCCTTCTGTCTCTTTCCTTTCTAACAGTCATGCCCAGATCACCCTCCCCTTCACACCAATTCCACACACTCAATCGCAACTCCCCCTCACCCTCTGGAACATCCCACACTCGCCATCAAGCCCATTTCATCATCATCATCTTGCCCATTCTCGCATCGATGACAGGCCAAGCTCATCATCTTTTTATGGCCCAACCTACCCTCGTCTTCAAGTCCATCTTACATTAGCCCTCTGGCCCACCCGACCTTAGCAAGCTCACACTCACCTTCCAGCCAAGCTCATCCTCGTCTAAAGGAACAACCCACTTTCCTCTTTTAGCCTAACCCATAATCGCCTTCTTGCTCTGACCGAACTCGTCTTCAAGCACATCCCACCAACACCTGGCCCATCCCACTCTTCCCTTCAAACCTCCTCCTATCTCAACATGCCCTTCAGCCTCCGCCCACCCTCGTCTTCATGCCCATCCCACCTTTGCCTTCTGGCCCTTTCCACCTTAGCCTTCATGTCAAGCTCGTACTCCCCTTCCAGCCAAGCTCATCCTCGTCTATAGGCCCAACCCACCTTCGACATCTGAACCAGCCCATGCTCGCCTTCTGGCCCAGCCCATCCACGCCTAAATGCACATAGCCCCCGTGTTTTCAGGCCAATTCCATCTTCACTTTCATGTCCAGCCCACCCTCCATCTCGAGCCCAACTAACCACGCCTTCAGGCCCATCCCACCCTCGTCGTCATGAAAAGCACACCCTCGCAATTAGATCGGCAGACCATCGCCTTTAGGCCCACCCCACCCTTGCATTCTGACTCGGTTCATCATCGCTTCTCTGGCCCAGCACACCATCTACCTCAGGCTCAGCAAACCCACGTTTTCAGATCTATCTCGACCTCGATTTCAGGCCAAGCACAGCCTCGTCATTAGAACCAGATCTCGTTCAGGCCCATAAAAAATGTGTCTTCACTCCCAGATCAACAGCGCATTCTGTCCCATCTCAGCCTCAATGTTAGGCCTAACTCACACTCGACTTCTAGCCCAGCTCAACTCGCTTTCTATCCCTTTTCTTTCTAAACGTCATGACCAGATCACCCTCGCATTCAGACCCATCCCACACTCGCTTTCAGTCCCAACTCCCCCTTACCCTCTGGCCCATCCAACCTTCGCCATCAAGCCAATTCCATCATCTACTTCTTGTCCATCCCCTCCTCGATGACAGACCAAGCCCATCATTGCTTTCGAGCCCAGCCTACCCTCATCTTCAAGCCCATGTCACCATCGTCTTATGGCCCATCCGACCTTAGCCCTCAGGTCAATCTGACACTCTCCTTCACCCCTGTTCTTCGTCTACAGGCACAACCCACCTTCCCCCTCCAGCCGAGCCCATCCTCGCCTTCTTGCCCTGGCCAAACTCGTCTTCAGGCACATACAACCATCGCCTACTGGCCCATCCCACTCTTGCCTTCAAACCTAGCTCTAGCTCAACCTCCCTTTCACTATCCGCCCAAGCACAGCCTCGTCATTAGAACCAGTCCTCACTCTCTATCAGGCCCATCTAAGATTCGTCCTCACTCCCAGCTGAATGGCGTATTCTGTCCCATCTCAGACTCAACTTCTGGCCCAACTCGCCCTCGTCTTCTGGAAAAGCTCACCCCACCTCTGTCCCTTTTCTTTCTAACAGTCAAGACCAATCATCCTCGCCTTCAGGCCGATCCCACCTTTGTGTTCTAGCCCTCCCCACCTTAGCCTTCATGTCACGCTCACACTATCCTTCAGGCTAAGCTCATCCTCGTCTACAGGCCCAACCCACCTTCGACATCTGACCCAGCCTATGCTCGCCATCTGACCCAGCCCATCCACGTCTTCAGGCCCAGCAAACCCACTCCTTCAGACACATCTCAACTTCGAATTCAGGCCAAGCACAGATTCGTCATTAGAACCAGTCCTCACTCTCCATCAGGCCCATTTAAAATTCGTCTTCACTCCCAACTCAATTGCGTATTCTGTCCTATCTCAGACTCAATATCTGGCCCAACTTATCCTCGCCTTCTGGACAAGCTCACCTTGCCTTCTGTCCCTTTTATTTCCGAAAAGTCAAGCCCATATCACCCTCGCCTTCAGTGCCAACCCACACTCGCTTTCATTCCAAACTCCACGTCACCCTCTGGCCCATCCCACCCTCTCCATCAAGCCCATTCCATCATCTCCATCTTGCACATCCCCGCCTCGATGACAGGCCAAGGTCATCATCGCTTTCAGGCCCAGCCAACACTCCTATTCAAGCATATCTCACTAACGTCTCTGGTCCATTTGACCTTAGTCTTCAGATCAACCTGACACTCTCCTTCAGGCCCAGCTCTTCCTCCTCTACAGGCACAACCCACCTTCCCTTTCCAGCCGAGCACATCCTCGCTTTCTTGCCCTGACCGAACCCGTCTTCATGCACATCCCATCAACGCCTTCTGGCCCAACCCACTCTTGCCTTCAAACCCACCTCTACCTCAACCTCCCCTTCAGGCTCCGCCCACCCTCATCTTCAGGAATATCCCACCCACGCCTTCTGGCCCATCCCACTCTAGCCTTCAAAACTAGCTCAACCTTTCCTTCAGGTTCCACCCATCCTCGTCTTCAGGCCCATCCCACCTTTGCCTTCTGGCCCTTTCCACCTTTGCCTTCATGTCAAGCTCACACTCCACTTCAGGCCAAGCTCGTCCTCGTCTACAGGCCCAATCCATGTTCGACATCTTGCCCAGCTCAAGCTCGCCTTCTGGCCCAGCTCAACCACGTTTTCAAGCACATACCACACTTGCCTTCAAGTTAAGTCCATCTTCACCTTCATGTCCAACCCACCCTACATTTCAGGCCCAGCTAACCACGCCTTCAGGCCTATCCCACCGTGTCCCTCATGAAAAGCACAGCCTCCTAATCAAGTCTGTAAAGCATCGCTTTCATGCCCACCATAGCCTTTCCTTCTGGCCCAGTCCATCATCGCTTCTCTGCCCATCTCTTCCTAGTCTACAAGCACAACCCACCTTCCCCTTCTAGCCAAGCCCATCCTCACCTTCTTGCCCTGACCGAACCTGTCTTCAGGAACATCCCACCAAAGCCTTCTGAACCATCTCTATCTTGCCCTCAACCCTAGATCAACTTCCCCTTCAAACTCCGCCCACCGTTATGTTCAGGTATATCCCACTTTTGCATTCTGGCCCTTCCCACCTTCCCTTTCATGTCAAACTCACACTCCCCTTCAGGCCAAGCTCATCCTCGTCTACCGGGCCAACCCACCTTCGACATCTGACCCAGCCCATGCTCACCTTCTCGCCCAGCCCACCGACGTTTTCAGGCACATCCCATCCTTGCCTTCAGGCCAAGCCTATCTTCACTTTCTTGCCCAGCCCACTCTCTATATCAGCCCCAGGCCAAGCTCACCATCGCTACCCTAATCTTCAAGCCCATCTCACCATCGTCTTCTGGCCCATCCGACCTTAGCCTTCAGGTCAATCTGACACTCTCCTTCAGGCCCAGCTCTTCCTCGTCTATAGGAACAGCCCACCTTCCCCTTCCATCCGAGCTCATTCTCGCCTTCTTTCCCTGACAGAACTCGCCATCAGGCCCATGCTCGTCTTCTAGCCCAGCCAACCCACGTCTTCATGCACATCCCACCCTTGCCTTCACGCCAAGTACATCTACAGGCCAAATCCACCTTCGAGATCTGACAGCCCATCCTCGCCTTCAGGCACATCCCATTGCCTCCCGGCCAAGTCAATCTTTACCATCATGTCCAGCCCACCCTCCGTTTCAGGCCCACCTAACCGCGCCTTCAGGCCTATCCCACCCTCGCCCTAATGAAAAGCACATCCTCGCAATTAGATCAGCAAACCATCACCTTCAGGCCCACCCCACCCTTTTCTCCCGACCTAATCCATCTTCGCTTCTCTGGCCTAGGACACCACCCATTTTAGGCCTAGCAAACAACGATTTCAGACCCATCCCAATCTCGAGTTCAGGCCAAGTACAGCCTCGTCATTAAAGCAAGACATCACTCTCCTTCAAGCCCATTCAAAATTCGTCTTCACTCCCATCTCAATAGCGTATTCTATCCCATCTCAGCCTCAACTTTAGGCCCAGCTCCCGCTTCCCTTCTTGCCCATCTCACCTTAGGTTGCGTCCCTTTTCTTACTAGCAGTCATGCCTAGATCACTCTCGCCTTCAGACCCATCCCAGACTTGCTTTTAGTCCCAACTCCCCCTCACCCTCTGGCCCATTTCACCCTCGTCATCAAGCTCATTCCATCATCTCCTCCTTGCTCATCGTCACCTAGATAACAGGCCAAACTCATCGTCGATTTCACGCCTGCCTACCTTCTTCAAGCCCATCTCTCCATCGCCTCTGTCTCATCCGACCTTAGCCTTCAGGTCAATTTGACACTCTTATTTCAGGCCCGGCTCTTCCTCCTCTACAGGCACAACCCACCTTCCCCTTCCAGCTGAGCCCATCCTAGCTTTCTTGCCCTGACCGAACTCCTCTTCATGCACATCCCACTAACGCCTTCTGGCCAATCCCACTCTTGCCTTCAAACCTACCTCTAGCTCAACCTCCACTTTATGCTCCGCTCACTCTCAACTTCAGGCCCATCCCTCCTTTGCTTTTTGGTCCTTCCTACCTTAGCCGTTATGTCAAGCTCACACTCCCTTTCAGGCCAAGCTCATCCTCGTCTATAGGCCCAACCCACCTTCGACATCTGACCCAGCCCAGCCTCGCCTTCTGGCCCAGCCCACCCGCGACCTTAGGCACATCCCATCCTTGCCTTCAGGCCAAGTCCATCTTCACCTTTTCCAGCCCGCCCTCAATTTCAGGCGCAGACAACCACGCTTTCATCCCATCATACCCTCAGTCACAAAATGCACACCATCGCAATTAGATCAGCAGACCATCGCTTACAGGCTCACCCCACCCTTGCCCTCTAACCCAGTCCATCAACACTTCTCATTCCCGACACACCACCCATTTCAGGCCCAGGAAACCCACACCTTCACACCAACCCCAACCTCGAATTCAGGCCATGCACAGCTTCATTAGAACCAGCCGGCACTCTACTTTCATTCTACTTCAAGCATATTTAAAATTCGTCTTCACTCCCAGCTCATCGACAATTCTGTCTCATCTCAGCCGCAAATTCAGTCCAGCTCACCCTTGCCATCTGGCCCAGCTCACCTCAAATTTGTGTCCCTTTTCTTTCTAGCAGTCATGCCCAGATCACCCTTGCCTTCAGATCAATCCCACACTCGCTTCCAGTCCCAATTCCCCCTCACTCTATGGCCCATCCCACCCTCGCCATCAACTCAATTTCATCATTGCCTTCCTTGCCCATCCCCACCTCCCTGACAGGCCAAGCTCATCATCGCTTTCAGGCCCAGCCTACCCTCCTTTCACACCCATCTCGACATCCCCTTCTGGCCCATCCGACCTCAGCCTTCAGATCAAATTGACACTCCCCTTCAGGCTCATCTCTTCTCGTCTACAGGCACAACCCAGCTCCCCCTTCCAGCCGTACTCGTCTTCAGGAACATCCAACCAACGCTTTCTGGCCAATCCCACTCTTACTTTCAAATCTAGTTCTATCTAATCCTCCCCTTCAGGCTCCGACCATCCTTGTCTTCCGACCCATCCCTCCTTTGCCTTCTGGTCCTTCCCACCTTAGCCGTCATGTCAAGCTCACATTCCCTTTCAGGCCAAGCTCATCCTCGTCTACAGGCCCATCGCACCTTCAACTGACCCAGCCCAGCCTTTGCCTTCTGGCCAGCCAACCCACTATTTTAGGCATATCCCACCGTTGCATTTAGGCCAATTCCATATTCACCACCTTGTCCAGCCCACCCTCCATTTCAGACCCAGCTAACCACGCCTTCATGCCCATCCCAACCTCGCCGTCACGAAAAGCATACCCTCGCAATTAGATCAGCAGATCATCGCCTATAGGCCCATCCTACCCTTGCCTTCTCTCCTTGTCCAACATCGCTTCTCTGACCCAGCACACCATACATATTAGGCCCAGGAAACCCACACCTTCAGACCAATCCCAACCTCGAATTCAAGCCACACACAGCCTCGTCTTTAGAACCAGCCCTCACTCTCCTTCAGGCTCATTTAAGATTCGCCTTCACTCATAGCTCATCGGCGTATTCTGTCCCATCTCAGATTCAACTTCAGGCTAAGCTCACCCTTGCCTTCTGGCCCAGCTCACCTCGCTTTGTCCCTTTTCTTTCTAATATTCATGCCCAGATCGCCCTCGCCTTCAGACCAATCCCACACTTGCTTTCAGTTCCAACTCCCCTCACCCTATGGCCCATCCCACCCTCGCCCTCAAGCCCATTACATCATTTCCTTCTTGCCCATCCCCACCTCGTTGACAGGCCAAGCTCATCATCGCTTTCAGGCCCAGCCTACCCTCCTTTTAAAGCACATCTCACCATCGCCTTCTGCCCCATCAGTCCTTACCCTTCAAGTCAATCTGACAGTTTCCTTCAGGCCCATCTCTTCCTCGTCTACAGGCCCAACCCAACTTTGACATCTGACCCAGCCCATGCTTGCCATCTGGCCCAGCCCACCCATGTCTTCATGCACATCCCACTCTTGCATTCAGGCCAAGACTGTCTTCACCTACTTGTCCTGCAGAGCCTCCGTCTCAGGCCCACCTAATCACGCCTTCTGGACTAGCCCAACCTCTCCCTCATGAAAAGCATAGTTTTGCAATTAGATAAGTAGACCATCGCTCTCAGGCCGACTGTGCGCTTGCCTTCTGATCCAGTCTAACCTCGCTTCTCTGGCCCAGCACACCACACATATCAGGCCCAAGAAACCCATACCTTCAGACCAATTCCAGCATCGAATTCAAGCCATGCACAGCCTCGTCATTAGAACCAGCACTCACTGTCCTTCAGGCTCATTTAAATTTCGCCTTTACTCATAGCTCATCGGCGTATTCTGTCCCATCTCAGGTTCAACTTCAGGCTAAGCTCACCCTTGCCTTCTGGCCCAGCTCGCCTCGCCTTCTCTCCCTTTTCTTTCTAACATTCATGCCCAAATCACACTCGCCTTCAAACCTATCCTATACCCTCTTTCAGTCCGAATTCCCCATCACCCTCTGGCCCATCCTAACTTTACCATCGAGCCCACTTCATCTATTTGTTGCCCATACCCACCTCGAAGACATGACAAGCTCATTAACGCTTTCAGGCCCAGCCAACTCTCCTCTTCAAGCCTATCTCACCATCCTCGTCTACGGGCCCATCGCACCTTCGTCAACTGACCCAGCCCAGCCTCGCCTTCTGGCCCAGCCAACCAACGATTTTACGCATATCCCACAGTTGCCTTTAGGCCAACTCCATAATCACCACCTTGTCCAGTTCACCCTCCATTTCAGGCCCAGCTAACCACGCCTTCATGCACATCCCAACCTCGCCGACACGAAAAGCATACCTTCGCAATTAGATCAGCAGACCATCGCCTATAGGCCCACCCCACCCTTGCCTTCTCTCCTAGTCCAACATCGCTTCTCTAACTCAGCACACAAGACATATCAGGCCCAGGAAACCCACAGACCAATCCCAACCTCGAATTCAAGCCACGCACAGCCTCGTCTTTAGAAGCAGCCCTCACTCTCCTTCAGGCTCATTTAAATTCGCCTTCACTCATAGCTCATCGGCGTATTCTGTCCCATCTCAGATTCAACTTCAGGCTAAGCTCACCCTTACTTTCTGGTCCAGCTCACCTCGCTTTCTGTCCCTTTTCTTTCTAACATTCATGCCCAGATCGCCCTCGCCTTCAGACCAATCCCACACTTGCTTTCAGTTCCAACTCCCCTCACCCTATGGCCCATCCCACCCTCGCCCTCAAGCCCATTACATCATTTCCCTCTTGCCCATCCCCACCTCGTTGACAGGCCAAGCTCATCATCGCTTTCAGGCCCAGCCTACCCTCCTTTTAAAGCACATCTCACCATCACCTTCTGCCCCATCAGTCCTTACCCTTCAAGTCAATCTGACAGTTTCCTTCAGGCCCATCTCTTCCTCGTCTACAGGCCCAACCCACCTTCGACATCTGATCCAGCCCATGCTTGCCATCTGGCCCAGCCCACCCATGTCTTCATGCACATCCTACCCTTGCCTTCAGGCAAAGACCGTCTTCACCTACTTGTCCTGCAGAGCCTCCGTCTCAGGCCCACCTAATCACGCCCTCTGGACTAGCCCACCCTCTCCCTCATGAAAAGCACAGCTTTGCAATTAGATCAGTAGACCATCGCTTTCAGGCCCACGGTACGCTTGCCTTCTGACCCAGTCCATCATCGCTTCTCCGGCCCAGTACACCGCCCATTTCAGGCCCAGCAAAAACACGCCTTCAGACCCATCCAACCACGAATTCAGGCCAAGCATAGCCTCGTCATTAGAAACAGCCTTCACTCTCCTTCAGGCCCATATAGAATTCGTCTTCACTCCCAACTCAATGGCGTATTCTGTCCCATCTCACTCAACCTCTTGCCCAGCTCACCCTCGCCCTCTGGCCAAGCTCACCTCGCCTTGTCACATTTCTTTCTAACAGTTATGCCCAAATTACCATCGCCTTCAGACCCATCCCACACTCGCTTTCAGTCCCAACTCCCCGTCACCCTCTGTCCCATCCCGACCTCGCCATCAAGCCCATTCCATCATCTACTTCTTGCCCATCCCCGCCTCGATGACAGGACAAGCTCACCATCGCTTTCAGGCCCAGCCTAACTTCATCTTCAAGCCCATTTCACCATCGCATCTGGCCTATCCGACCTTAGCCTTCAGGTCAGTCTGACAATCTCCTTCAGGCCCAGCTCTTCCTCGTCTACAGGTACAACCCACCTTCCCCTTACAGCCGAGCCCTTACTCGCCTTCTTGCCCTAGCCGAACTCGTCTTCAGGCACATCCAACCAACGCCTTCTGGCAAACCCCACTCATGCCTTCTCAATCTAGGCTCCACCTATCCTCGTCTTCAGGCCCATCCCACCTTTGCCTTCTGGCCCTTCCCCCCTCAGCCTTCATGTCAAGCTCACACTCCCCTTCAGGCCAAGCTCATCCTCGTCTACAGGTCCAACCCACCTTCGACATATGACCCAGCCCAGCCTCGCCGTATGGCCCAGCCAACCCACGACTTTAGGCTCATCCTACCCTTGCCTTCAGGCCAAGTCGATCTTCACCATCTTGTCCAGCCCACCCTCCATCCGTGCCCCAGCTAACCACGCCTTCAGGCCCATCCCACCCTCGCCCTCATGGAATGCACAGCCTCGCAATTAGATCAGCCGACAATCGCTTTCAGGCCCACCCGACCCTTTCCTTCTAACCCAGTCCATCTTCACTTCTCTGGCCCTGCACACCACCTATTTCAGGCATAGCAAACCCGCGCATTTAGACCTATCCCAACCCCGAATTCAAGCCAAGTACAGCCTCGTCATTAGAACCAGCCCTCACTCTCCTTCAGGCCCATTTAGGCCCAATTCTATCCCATCTCAGCCTCCACTTTAGGCCCAGCTCACCCTTCCTTTCTTGCCCAGCTCTCCTCAGGTTGTGTCCCTTTTCTTTCTAACAGTCATGCCCAGATCACCCTCGCCTTCAGACCCATCCCACACTCGCTTTCAGTCCCAACTCCCACTCACCCTCTGGCCCATCCCATCCTCGTCATCAAGCCTATTCCATCATCTCCTTCTTGCCCATACCCACCTCGATAACAGCCCAAGCTCGTCATCGCTTTCAGGCCCAGCCTACCTTCCTCTTCAAACCCATCTCTCCAGCGCCTCTGGCCCATCCGAAATTAGCCTTCAGGTCAATCTGACACTCTTATTTCAGCCCTTCAGGCTCTTCCTCCTCTACAGGCACAACCCACCTTCCCTTATCAGCTGAGCCCATCCTCGCCTTCTTGCCCTGACCGAACTCGTCTTCATGCACATCCAACAAACGCCTTCAAACCGATTCTTCTCTTGCCTTCAAACCTGCTTCTAGATCAACCTCCCCTTCATACTCTGCCCACCCTCGTCTTCAGGCCCATCCACCTTTAACTTCTGGCCCTTCCCACCTTAGCCTTCATGTCAAGCTCACACTCCCCTCCAGGCCAAGCTCATCCTCGTCTACAGGCCCAATCCACCTTCGACATCTGACCCAGCCCATGCTCGCCTTCTGGCCCATCCCACCCACGTCTTCAGGCAATTCCCACCCTTGCCATTAGGCCAAGTCCATCTTCACCTTCTTGTCCAGCCCATCTTCCATCTCAGGCCCAGCTAACCCGCCTTCAGGCCCATCCCACTCTCGCCCTAATGAAAAACACACCCTTGTAATTAGATCAGCAGACCATCGCCTCAGGCCCACCCCACCCTTGCACTTTGACCCAGTCCATCGTCGCTTCTCTGGACCAGGACACCACCCATTTCAGACCCAGCAAACCCATGCGTTCACACTCATCCCAACCTCAAATTCAGGCCAAGTACAGCCTCGTCATTTGATCCAGCCTTCACTCTCCTTTAGGCCCATTTAAAATTCGTCTTCACTCCCAGCTCAATGGCGTATTCTATTCCATCTCAGCCTCAACTTCAGGTCCAGCTCACCCATCCCTTCTGGCCCAGCTCACCTCGGGTTCTGTCCCTTTTCTTTCTAACAGTCATGCCCAGATCACCCTCGCCTTCAGACCCTTCCCACACTGGCTTTCAGTCCCAGCTTCCCCTTACCCTATGATCCTTCTCACCCTCGCCATAATGCCCTTTCCATCATCTTCTTGCCCATCCCCAACTCGATGACAGGCCAAGCTCATCATTGCTTTCAGGCCCTGCCTACCCTCCTCTTCAAGACCATCTCACCATCGACTTCCGGCTCATATGACCTTAGCCTTCAGGTCAATCTGACACTCTCCTTCAGGCCCAGCTCTTCCTTGTCTACAGGCACAACCCACCTTCCCCTTCAAGCCGAGAAGATCCCCGCCTTCTTGCCCTGACCGAACTCGTTTTCAGTCACATCCCACCAATGCCTTCTGACCCATCCCACTCTTGCCTTCAAAACTAGCTCAACCTCCCTTTCAGGCTCTGCCCACCGTGGTGTTCAGGCCTATCCCAATTTCGCCTTCTGGCCCTTCCCACCTTACCTTTCATGTAAAGTTCACATTCCCCTTCAAGCCAAGCTCATCCTCGTCTACAGGTCCAACACACCTTCGACATCTGACCCAGCCTATGCTCGCCTACTGGCCCAGCCCACCCAGGTCTTCAGTCACATCCCACCCTTGCCTTCAGGCCAAGTTCATCTTCACCTTCTTGTCCAGTCCAACCTCCATCTCAAGCCCAGCTAACCATGCCTTCAGGCCCATCCCACCCTCACCCTCTTGAAAAGCACACCCTCGTAATTAGATCAGCAGAACATCGCCTACAGGCCCACCCCACCCTTGCCTCCTGACCCAGTTCATCATCGCTTCTCTTTCCCAACACACCACCCACTTGAGGCCCAGGAAACCCAACCTCGAATTCAGGCCATGCACAGCCTCATCGTTAGAACCAGTCCTCACTCTTCTTCAGGTTCATTTAAAATTTGTCTTCACTCCCATTTTCCCCGGGCCCGTATCTGTTTTCATCTAACTTAAAGGCCCAACCCCGACCTCGCCTTCTGGCCCAGCTCACCTCGACTTTTGTCTCTTTTTTTTTCTAAGTCTGAACCTGACTTTAGACCCATCCCACACTCGTTTTGGCCCAATTCTCCTCCCCCTTTTAAAAAACCCAACCCTCAACATCAAGCCCATTTCCTTTAATCTCCTTTTTAAACCCATTCCCACCCGATGACATCCAAGCCAACATCGTTTTTAAGGCCCGCCCCCCCTTTGGGGGGGCCCCAAATTGCCCCTTTTTTCCCCTTTTGTCTTTGGCTCATTCTCCCTTTATGCCTTCAGGTCAATCTGATACTTTTTTTTCAGCCCGGGTTTTCTTCCTCCTCAAAGGGGCAAAACCAAACCTTCCCTTTCCAGCCGGGCCCATCCTCACCTTTTCCCTGCCAAAACTTTTAAATGCCATCTCACCAACGCCTTCTGGCCAGCCCCTCATTGCCTTGAAACCTACCCAAAGGTCAACCTCTCCTTCGGGCGGCCCCCCCAAACCCTGGGTTTCAGGCCCATCCCATCTTTCCCTTTCGGCCCTTTTCCCCCCTTTAAAGTTTTAAACCCCCAAAACCCACACCCCTTTTCCAGCCAATTTCACCCCTCCGTAAACACCCCCAACCCCCTTTCGCCCACGGGCCCTTACCCCTTTGGGACTTTGTCCCTGTCCATTTTCAACATTTTGTTCAGCCCCCCCCTCCATATAAACCCCCAAACTAACACCCCTTTCGGGCCCCTTTCCCACCCTCGCCTTTCCACAAAAGCACCCCCCTTAAAAAGGGGATCGCAGACCATCGCCAACCAGGGCCCCACCCAAACCCCTTGCCTTCTGAACCACTCCACAAAGTTTTTTTTAACCTTAAACACCCCAGCCATTTCCCCCCCAGCAAACCCCATTTTTTCAAACCCCAACCCAAAACCCCGGGAATTAAATTCTAAGAAAAGCTAAAAAAATTAAACCACCCTTTCACTTTTATTTCAGGCTCACCAAACCCCTGCCACCCAAAACCCCCCCAACCTCGAATTCACCCAAGCATTTCCTTAAAGGATTCAAACCAAACCCCCCACTCCCCTTTTCCGGCCCATTTAAAATTCGTCTTCACCCCCAAGTCAGGGGGCGTTTCGGGCCCATCTCACCCCTAAAAACTTTGGGCCTGGGGTAAACCCCCCGCCTTCGGCCCACTTCCCTAAACCTCTCTTTTTTCTTTCTAACGGTTCATGCCCAAAATCACCCTCCCCTTTCACCCCCCAACCCCGCTTTCCCAACCCCAAACTCGTTTTCATCCCACTCCCCATCACCCCCTGTCCCACCCCAACCCCGAAATAAACCCCCATTTCCTACCATCCCCCCTTTTTGGGCAACCCCCACCTTTTTTGACAGGCGAAACTCCATCGTCGTTTTCCCAACCCAGCATTTTCCTCCCAAGGGACCATCCCCGCCATGGGCATTCTGCCCCCCATCAGCCCTTTAGCTTCGGTCAATTTGACACTCCCCTTTTGGGGCCCATTTCTTCCTCGCTACGGGCAAAACCCCCCTATCCCCCCTTTCCACCTGCCCCCTTTTCACCTTTTTTCCCCGCCCAATCATCTTCAAAACCCATCCCACCATTGCCTTCTGACCCCCCCAAACCTTTAACCTTCAGGGTTCAATTCACCCCCCCAAAGGAAAAGTTTAACCCTGGGTTTTTATTTTGCCCAAAAACCACACCCCCCTTCCGATTCCATCCCCCCCCCTTTAAAACCCAAGTTCACCTTCCCCCTTTTTTTGCCCAGTTTTCCCTTTCAACCAGTAAACCGGGCCCACCCTCCGCTTAGATCCCCCACACGCCTTTCATTTCCCATCCCTTTTTCCCCCTTCTCCCAATTTTTCCCCCCCCTTCTCCCTTTTAAAAAGGGCCCTTTTTGGTCACCCCTTTCCCCGCCCTCCCCAAACCCCTGTAAATGGGCGAACCCAAAATCTTCGTTTAGCCCGGGCCCCCTCCTTTTCCCAAGGGCCCTTTTACCATCGCCTTTTTCCCCCAAACTAATTCTTGCCTTCGGTAAATTTTAATGCAATTCTCCCTTTAGGTCAGTTTCCCCTTTTCCTTTTTTTTCTACGGGCACCAAACACCTTTTTCAGCCCACCCACCTCGCCTTCTTTCCCGCCCCTCCCCCTTCGGGCAATCCCACCCGCCTTCAAGCCCTTCCCTACCTCTTTATCCCCCCCTTCCAAAAAGTTTTTTTGGGGGCCCCCCACCCCCCTCTTAAAACCCATATAATTTGTTCGGGCCCCCCCACCTTAGCCTTCAGGTCAATTTTAAACTCCCCTTCAGGCCAACCTCATTCGTCCCCGGCCCCAAAACCCCAAAACCTTTCCAACCAAACCCCCCATCCTTGCCTTTTTTCCCTTTCCCCAACCTTTTTTAAACCCTTCAGCCCCCAAACCCCCTTGGGGGCCTTTCCCCTTCCCCAAAAGGCTAAACCTGGTCTACCCCCAACCCCCCTTTTAAAACATTTTGCCCGGGCCCATGTTTTTGCCTTCTGGCCCTTCCCAAACCTTACCCTTCAGTAAAACTCCACCCCCCTTTCCCGGCCCAAGCTCCCCCGGTTACGGGCCCAACCCACCTTCCCCATCTGCCCCAAAGCCCATGCTTGCCTTCCCCCCCTTTCCCCCCTTTTCACGTAAAAACCCCCCTTCCCTTTTTTGGCCAAGCCCCACCCCTTCTTTTCGGCCCAAACCCCCTTAAAATTGAACCCCAAGCCCTTCGGCCCCCTTCCCACCCCCTTAGTAAAACTGGGCATTCCCTTTGGCCCCCAAATCCTCTCCCCTTCCCCCTTCTGCCCGGGCTTCCTTGTTTTCTTACCCCTCTCAACCCCTTTTCTGGCCAGAAAAACCCCCCTTCAGATCCCCCCCAAACCTAAAAAATCAATTTTCACCTGGGCCTTTTGTCAGTTTTTTTTCCTAAAGTCAAGACCAGGTCCCCCTCAAACTTAAGACTCACCACACACTCTTTCGTCCCAACCCCCCTTTCACCCTCTGGCTTGTGAAACCCTCGCCTCAAGCCCTTTTAAACTTTTACCGCCCATCCACCCTTTGGGAAGACGGAAGCTCATCCTCGTCTACAGGGCCAACCGACCATCGACATCTGATCCAGCCCATGCTTGCCTTCTGACACAGCCCACCCACGTCTTCAGGCACATCCCACCCTTACCTTCAGACCAAGTCCATCTTCACATCATTGTCCAGCCCATCCTCCATCTCAGGCCTAGCTAACCACGCAGTCGGACCCATCCCACCCTCGCCCTCATGAAAAGCACACCCTCACAATTAGATCAGCAGACCATCGCCTTCAGGCCCACCTTACCTTCTAACGCAGTCCATCATCTCTTCTCTGGTCCAGCTCACCACCCATTTCAGGCCCAGCAAACACATGCCTTCAGACTTATCCTAACCACGAGCTCAAGCCAAGCACAGCCTCGTCATTATAACCAGCCCTTACTCTCCTTCAGTACCATTTAAGATTCGTCTTCACTCCCAGCTCACAGGCGTATTAAGTCTAATCTCAGCCTCAACTTCAAGCCCAGCTCACCCTCGCCTTCTGCCCCAGCTCACTTCGAATTCTGTCCTTTTTCTTTCTATCAGTCATGCCCAGATCACCCTCGCCTTTAGACACATCCTACATTCGCTTTCAGTCCCGACTAACCTTCACCCTCTAGCCCATCCCACCCTCTCCATCAAGCCCATTCCATCATCTCCTCCTTGCCCATCCCCACCTCGGTGACAGGCCAAGCTCATCATCACTTTTAGGCCCAGCCTACCCTCGTCTTCAAGCCCATCTCACCATCGCCTTCTGGCCGATCCGACCTCAGCCTTCAGGTCAATCTGACACTCTCCTTCAGGCCCAGCTCTTCCTCGTCTACAGGTAAAACCCACCTTCCCCTTCCAGCCGAACCCATCCTCGCCTTCTTGCCTTGAAACCTAGGTCTAGCTCAACCTCCCCTTCAGGATCCTCCCTCCATCGTCTTCAGGCCCATCCCACTTTTGCCTATTGGGCCTTCCCACCTTAGCCTTCACGTTGAGTTCACACTCCTCTTAAGGCCAAGCTCATTCTCGTCTACAGGCAAAGATCACCCTCACCCTCTAGTCCATCACATCCTCTTCATCAAGCCCATTCAATCATCTCCTCCTTGCCCATCCCCACCTCGGTGACAGGCCAAGCTCATCATCACTTTCAGGCCCAGCCCAGCACACACACGTTTTCAGGCACATTGCACCCTTGCCTTCAGGCCAAGTCCATCTTCACCTTTTCCAATCCTACCTTCATTCTCAGGCCCAGCTAACCACGCCTTCAGGCCCATCCCAACCTCACACTTATGAAAAGCACGCCCTCGCAATTAGATCAGCAGACCATCGCCTGTAGGCCCACCCCATCCTTGCCTTCTGACCCAGTTCATCTTCACTTCTCTGTCCCAGCACACCACCCATTTCAGACCCAGCACACGCACACCTTCAGACCCATCCCAACCTCAAAATCAGGCCAAGCACAGCCTCATTGGAACCAGCGCTCACTCTCCTTCAGGCCCATTTAGATTTTGTCTTTACTCCCATCTCACCGGCGTATTCTGTCCCAACTCAGGCCCAACTTCAAGCCCAGCTTACCCTCGCCTTCTGGCCTAGCTCACCTCGACATCTGTCTCTTTTCTCTCTAACAGTCATGCCCAGATCAACCTAGCCTTCAGCCTTATCCTATACTCTCTTTCAATCCCAGCTCCCCCTCACCCTCTGGCCCATCCCACTATCGCCATTAAGCCCATTTCAACATCTTGCCCATCCCCACCTCGATGACAGGCCAAGCTCATCATCGCTTTCAGGCCCAGCCTAAACGCATCTTCAAGCCCATCTCACCATCGCCTTCTGGCCCTTCCGACCTTAGCCTTCAGATCAATCTGACACTCTTCTTCAGGCACAGCTCTTCCTCGTCTACAGGCACAACCCACCTTCCCCTTCCGACAAACCCATCATCGCCTTCTTACCCTGACCGATCTCGTCTTCAGGAGCATCCCATTAAAGCCTTCTACCCCATCCCACTCTTCCCTTGAAACTTAGCTGTAGCTCAACTTCCCCTTCAGGCTCCGCCCTCCCTAGTCTTCAGGCCCATCAGAGCTTTGCCTTCTGGCCCTTCCCACCTTAGCCTTCATGTCAAGCTCACACTCCACTTCAGGCCAAGCTCATCCTCGCCTACAGGCCCAACTCACCTTTGACATCTGACCCAGCCCATGCTCGCTTTCTGCCCCAGCCCTCCCACGTCTTCGGGCACATCCCACCCTTGCATTCAGGCCAAGTCCATCTTCACCTTCTTGTCCAACCCACCCTCCATCTCATGCCCAGCTAACCACTCCTTCAGGCCCATCCCACCCTCGCCCTCATGAAAAGCACTCCCTCGCAATTAGATCAGTAGACCATCGCCTTCAGGCCCACCTTATCCTTGCCTTTTGACCCAGTCCATCATCGCTTCTCTGGCCCAGCACACCACCCTTTTCAGGCCTAGCAAACCCAAGCCTTCAGACCCATCCCAACCTCGAATTCAGGTCAAGCACCGCCTCGATATTAGAACCAGCCCTCACTCTCCTTTAGGCCCATTTAAAATTCGTCTTTACACCCAACTCACCGGTGTATTCTTACCCATCTCCGCATCAACTTCAGGCTTAGCTCACCCTGCCTTCTGGCACACCTCACCTCGCCTTCGTTCCCTTTTCTTTCTAACAGTCATGCCTAGATCGCCCTTGCTTTCAGACCCATCCCACACTCACTTTGAGTCCCAACTCCCCCTCACCTTCTGGCCCATTCCACCCTCGCCTTCAAGCCATTCCATCAAATCCTTCTAGTGGATCCATCCCCACCTCGATAACAGGCCAAGCTCATCATCGCTTTCGGGCCTACGGTACTCTCGTCTTCAAGCCCATCTCACCATCGGTTTCTGGTCCATCCGACCTTTGCCTTTACGAAGAGCTGGGCCTGAAGGAGACTTCAGGCCCAGCTTTTCTTCGTCTACAGACACAAACCATCTTCCCTTTCTATCCGAGCCCATCCGAGCCTTCTTGCCCTAAACGAACTCGTCTTCAATCACATCCCACCAACTTCTTCTGGGCCATCCCACTCTTGCCTACAAATCTAGCTCTAGCTCAACCTTCCCCTTCAGGCTCTTTCCACCCTCGTCTTCAGTCCCATCCCACCTTTTCCTTCTGACCCTTCCCACCTTAGCCTTCATGTCAAGCTCACACTCCCCTTTAGGCCAAGCTCATACTCGTCTACAGGCCCAACCCTCTTCGACATCTGACCCTGCCCATGCTCGGTTCTTCCCCAGCCCACCCACGTCTTCAGGCACATCTTACCCTTGCCTTCAGGCCAAGTCCATCTTCACATTCTTGTCCAGCCCACCCTCCATCTCAGGCTCACCTAACCACGCCTTCTGGCCCATCCCACAATCACCCTCAAGAAAAGAACTCCCTCGCAATTACATCAGCAGACCATTGCCTTCAGGCCCACCACAACCTTGGCTTCTGGCCCAGTCCATCACCTCTTCATTGGCCCAACACACCATCCATTTCAGGCCCAGTAAAACTAAGCTTTCAGGCCCATTCCAGCCTCGAATTCAGGCCGAGCACAGCCTCGATATTAGAATCAGCCCTCACTCTCCTTTAGGCCCATTCAAAATTCGTCTTCATTCCCAGCTCTCCGGCGTATTCTGTCCCATCTCAGGCTCAACTTCAAGCCCAGCTCACCCTCGCCTTCTGGCCTAGCTCACCTCGACTTCTGTCCATTTTCTTTCTAACAGTCATGCCCAGATTACAATCGCATTCAGACCCATTCCACAGTCGCTTTCAGTCCCAACTCCATATCACCCTCTGGCCCATTCCACCCTCGCCATCAAACCCTTTCGATCATCTCCACCTTTCCCATGCCCACCTCGATGACAGGCCAAACTAGTCATCGCTTTTGGGCCCAGCCTACCCTCGTCTTCAAGCCCATCTCACCATCACCTTCTGGCCCATCCGACCTGATCCTTTACGAAGACCTGGGCCTGAAGTCTCCTTCAGGCCCAGCTCTTCCTCGTCTACAAGCACAACCCACCTTCCCCTTTCAGCCGAGTCCTTCCTCGCCATCTTGCCATGAACGAACTCTTCTTCGGGCACATCCCACCAACGCCTTCTGCCCCATCCCATTCTTGCCTTCAAACCTAGCTCTAGCACAACCTTCCCTTCATGCTCTGCCCTCCCTCGTGTTCAGGCCCATCTGACCTTTACCTTCTGGCCCTTCCCACCTTAGCCTTCATATCAAGCTCACACTCCCAATCACACCAAGCTCATACTCGTCTACAGGCCCAACCCATCTTCGAAATCTGACCCAGCCAATGCTCTTTTCAG
>NW_027264535.1:0-7293 GCF_036320965.1 Panulirus ornatus | reverse complement strand
GGAATGGCGACAGTGTGTGTGTGTGTGTGTGTGTGTGTGTGTGTGTTGGACGGGCCGCGTCTGGCGCGAGCTGGCACCACAACGACCGCGGCTGCCTTAATAACCAGCGCGAGGGGAGGGGAGAGGGGAAGGAAGGGTGGCTGCCCTTGGGGGGGGAGGGAGGGAGGGAGGGGGAGGTCATAGGGGACGGGAGGGAGAGGGGGAAGGGGAGAAGGAAGGGGACCTGGGACAGTGATGGGGTTCCCGGGATATGACGAGGAAGAGGGGGGAGGGGAAGCTAGGACAGAGGGGTGAGGGGTGTCCAGTGGTGGTGAGGGGGGGGGAAGCTAGGAAAAGTGGGGGGTGGGGGGTTCTGGGGTGATGAAGGGGGGGTGATGGGGGACCTAAAGAAAATAGTTCTGGGGTGTTGAGGGGGGGGACCTGGGGTGGTGATGGGGGGGGGGAACCTGAGGGGGTTGTGAAGGGGACCTAGAGAGAGAGAGGGGGGAGAGGGGAGACCTGGGGGTGACGAGGGGACCTTGGGGGGGAGAGAGGGGACCTAGGGTGGAGGGGGAGGGTGGTGTAGCACACATGATAACCACCGCCTCTCCCCTTACTTTTTATTCTTCCCCTCACTCCTCCTCCCTCTCCCTGACTCGTGAACAACCACTTGACTCCCTTCTGTCCCCTCCCTCTGTCCTCACCTTCCCCCCCCCCCCCCACACACCCGTCTCTCTCTCTCTCTCTCTCTCTCTCTCTCTCTCTCTCTCTCTCTCTCTCTCTCTCTCTCTCTCTCTCTCTCTCTCCCTCCCTACTGTCCTTACCATTTAGCTCAACCTCCCTTTTACCTACCCACTCCGCTGTGCCCCGCTCTCCCTTCCACCCTGAACCTCCCTTCCATCCTCAGCCACCCTCTAGCCTCGCCCTCCCTCTATCCCGCTTGACATAAAGTCCAGGGAATAGTCGGTTTCCGAGCCAGAGATAAGTTAGTAAAGTCAATGGAGGACGCGAATAAATACTCGAAGACATACAGAAGGGATCGTCAAAACCAGTTCCATCGCTCAGATCCCGTCCTTAGAGGGGTAAAAGGCCGTCGCTGCCTCTGCTATTTAGAGCAATACCAACCTTATTGCTTCTCAGCGTTTAGAACTCAGCCTCGGGTCCAGCTGTGCCCACAGCTAACTCTGTGGTCTTCTCTCGTGGGCGTGAGGTACCTCGTCCAGGGCGTACAATGTGATCCCTACTTCGACCCCCCCAGACCAGATCTTGTAGCACACCTCCGTGAGGGTTTGCCCAGCAGGACCCTGCTCCACCTCCCAGTCCCTCGCTGCTTGTAGGAGCTGATGATGACAGTGGGCGACGCAGCCAGGGTCCTGTGGCTGCCTCCACCTTGTGGTGGGCCATGAAGGGGGGCCATGACCAGACGGGCCACCACGCTGAACATGGCTGTTTCCTCTCGTCCACCTACACCAGACTTGGTTGTCCACCTCTTGAGAGATTATG
Source organism: Panulirus ornatus (assembly GCF_036320965.1). Classification (NCBI taxonomy): domain Eukaryota; kingdom Metazoa; phylum Arthropoda; class Malacostraca; order Decapoda; family Palinuridae; genus Panulirus; species Panulirus ornatus. The sequence continues at coordinate 5,811 of NW_027264535.1, read as the reverse complement.
GAAGACCAGGTGGCTGGAGTACTGCGTACCATAAGGGTCAGTTTGGACTCATGAACCTTCAGTATGGAAGGCATCGAACCCATACACGACAGTGTGGTACTATAATTACCACAATACAGCTTGTGTACAGGTGCACACACGTAGCAGGCGAGAAAGCACGGTCGGGTACATTACAAATGTCGGCTGTGTTCTGCTCCTGGTGAACATAACGAACATAGAACACTGTGTTACTAGTGAACATAGAACACTGTGTTACTGGTGAACATAGAACACTGTGTTACTGGTGAACATAGAACACTGTGTTAGCGAATGTCTCCAAAATCAATTAGACCTCAAGGCTTACTGTTTCGACTCTCTCTCTCTCTCTCTCTCTCTCTCTCTGATCACTTGATTGATAGTTATATCCTTAAAGACATTGTGATACTGTATCCGGAAAAGTCGCCCTGCCCTTGTGTACACACCTGTGTAGTCATGCGTGGTACAAACACGTTCTGTACCGCCAATATGCCACATGTAATAACCCTTGACCCTTGACCCCCCTTTTTTTTGTATTCCTGTGAATGTCATCAACACGCCCCGTGCCAGTAGATTCTGTAACTGTAACCCAACACGTGTTGTAACTTTGCTCTCAGTGTTAACGATTGCGTAATCCTATTTCAGATACGCACCTCACACTGTATGTGTGATTTGTTCATGTAATCGCTGTAATCATTACAGTGTACGTTGGACGTATTTCAGACTGGCTTTGTGTTACACAAGTGTTGTGTAACCTACCATCACCGTCAGCAGGACTCTCCTGTATTTCATGTATCCTGGACTCCCCCCCCCCTCTCCCCTCCTCCTCCTCCTCCCACTTGACGTTAGAGGGGGAGAGGGCCATGGAGGTCCCTGGGCTCCCCTCGAGGCCCACCTGTTAACCTTCTCATGTTCATGTACTGTACCCACTGTACTGCACTGTACCCACTGTACTGCACTGTACCCACTGTACTGTACTGTACCCACTGTACTGTACTGTACCAACTGTACTGCACTGTACCCACTGTACTGTACTGTACCCACTGTACTGTACTGTACCCACTGTACTGCACTGTACCCACTGTACTGCACTGTACCCACTGTACTGTACCCACTGTACTGCACTGTACCCACTGTACTGTACTGTACCCACTGTACTGTACTGTACCCACTGTACTGCACTGTATCCACTGTACTGCACTGTACCCACTGTACTGTACTGTACCCACTGTACCCACTGTACTGTACTGTACCCACTGTACTGTACTGTACCCACTGTACTGCACTGTACCCACTGTACTGCACTGTACCCACTGTACTGTACTGTACCCACTGTACTGCACTGTACCCACTGTACTGCACTGTACCCACTGTACTGCACTGTATCCACTGTACTGCACTGTACCCACTGTACTGTACTGTACCCACTGTACTGCACTGTACCCACTGTACTGCACTGTACCCACTGTACTGCACTGTACCCACTGTACTGCACTGTACCCACTGTACCCACTGTACTGCACTGTACCCACTGTACTGCACTGTACCCATTGTACTGCACTGTATCCACTGTACTGCACTGTACCCACTGTACTGTACTGTACCCACTGTACTGCACTGTACCCACTGTACTGCACTGTACGCTATACTGGCCTCCTCCACCTGCACCGTAGATCTGTGCCCCTCACCCATACCCCTCACTGAACAACTTCGTCAAAAGTAAATCTAAAGCAATAAATGATTTAATATTGAAAATTGAAAAATCTCAGAAATAACTACCTTATGAAGTGAGACCCCTAAGATTTGATAATGATAATGATATTAATAATGATAATAATGATAATAGTAATGATAATGATAATAATAATAATAATAATAATTATAATTATGATAATAATAATAATAATAATAATAATGATAATAATAATAATTATAATAATGATGATAATAATAATAATAATAATCATAATAATAATGATAATAATAACAATAGTAATGATAATAACAATAATAATATCAATAATTCCGACTGAATGATCGGTCGTAATCATCACCCCCCATTCCCCCCCTGTGAGAGGGAGGTGCCGCGAGCAGAAGCGCGTACTGAAGTTGTACATGAAAGAAAACGTCACAACACAGACGTGGGCGGGTCCCCTCCTCCTCCTGCTGGGCGTCACGGGACGTTGGGGTCAACTGACGCAGCTCACCACCAAGCCGGAGCCCGGCCTGCCTGTGGACGCTGTGGCACACACCTCCACACATACCCTAGTGTTGTTATCACTGAAGTTAACCTGGTGATGGTGATGATGGTGATGATGATGATGATGATGGTAATGATGATGATGGTGATAATGGTGATGATGATGGTGGTGGTGATGATGATGATGGTGATGATGATGATGATGATGATGGTGATGATGATGGTGATGATGATGGTGATGATGATGATGATGGTGATGATGATGGTGATGATGATGGCGGTGATGATGGTGATGATGATGGCGGTGATGATGATGGTGATGATGATGGTGGTGGTGATGATGATGGTGATGATGATGATGATGGTGATGATGATGATGATGGTAATGATGATGATGATGATGATGATGGTGATGATGATGATGGTGATGATGATGATGATGATGGTAATGATGATGATGATGATGATGGTGATGATGATGGTGATGATGATGATGATGATGGCGGTGATGATGATGGTGATGATGATGATGATGGTGATAATGGTGATGATGATGGTGATGATGATGATGATGATGGTAATGATGATGATGGTGATCATGGTGATGATGATGATGATGGTGATGATGATGGCGGTGATGATGATGATGATGATGGTGATGATGATGATGGATTGATGATGGTGATGATGATGATGGTGATGATGATGGTAATGATGGGTGATGATGGTGATGATGATGGTGATGATGATGGTGATGATGATGGTAATGATGGTGATGATGATGATGGTGATGATGATGGTGGTGATGATGGTGATGATGTGTAATGATGGTGATGATGATGATGGTGATGATGATGGTGATGATGTGATGGTGATGATGATGGTGGTGATGATGATGATGATGATGATGGTGATGATGATGATGGTGATGATGATGATGGTGATGATGATGGCGGTGATGATGATGATGGTGATGATGATGGTGGTGATGATGATGGCGGTGATGATGATGGTGATGATGATGATGGTGATGATGATGATGGTGATGATGATGATGGTGATGATGGTGATGATGATGATGATGATGATGATGATGGTGATGATGATGATGGTGATGATGATGGTGATGATGATGATGATGATGATGGTGATGATGATGATGATGGCGGTGATGATGATGATGATGATGGTGATGATGATGATGATGGTGATGATGATGGTGATGATGATGATGATGGCGGTGATGATGATGATGATGATGATGATGATGATGGTGATGATGATGATGATGGTGATGATGATGATGATGATGGTGATGATGATGATGATGGTGATGATGATGATGATGGTGATGATGATGGCGGTGATGATGATGATGATGGTGATGATGATGATGGTGATGATGATGATGATGGTGATGATGATGGCGGTGATGATGATGATGGTGGCGGTGATGATGGTGATGATGATGATGGTGATGATGATGGTGATGGTGATGATGATGGCGGTGATGATGATGATGATGGCGGTGATGATGATGATGGTGATGATGATGATGATGGTGATGATGATGATGATGATGATGATGGTAATGATGATGATGATGATGATGGTGATGATGATGATGGTAATGATGATGATGATGATGATGATGGTAATGATGATGATGATGATGGTGATGATGATGATGATGATGATGATGGTAATGATGATGATGATGATGGTGATGATGATGATGATGGTGGTGATGATGATGATGATGATGATGATGCTGATGATGGTGATGATGATGATGGTAATGATGATGATGATGATGGTGATGATGATGATGGTAATGATGATGATGATGATGGTGATGATGATGATGATGGTAATGATGATGATGATGATGGTGATGATGGTGATGATGGTGGTGATGATGATGATGATGATGATGGTGATGATGGTGGTGATGATGATGATGATGGTGGTGATGATGATGATGATGGTGATGATGATGGTGATGATGATGATGATGATGGTGATGATGATGATGATAATGGTGATGATGATGGTGATGATGATGATGTATGTACTTCAGTCACTTCAGTTTTTCTATTCTTGACGAAGAAGACGTTGAGTCCCTGCTTCCCAAGGGTGTCCATCAGTTTTAAAGAAATCAGAAAGTATTTTTCCCCCATTCGTCCCTTCCTATAGAATTCCTGTGGCAGTATACTCTCTCTCTCTCTCTCTCTCTCTCTCTCTCTCTCTCTCTCTCTCTCTCTCTCTCTCTCTCTCTCTCTCTCTGTACTCCATACAGTTCATGGTGTTCCGTCTTGGCAAATTTACTACGGGCTGGTGTACCAAATGGAGTGGTAGGTGAGGGAGGAGCCTTCTGCTGTAGTGTCCTGTCTCTATCTATAGTGGTGGGTGGGGAGGAGCCTTCTGCTGTACTATCCTGTCCCCATCTATAGTGGTGGGTGGGGAGGAGCCTTCTGCTGTACTGTCCTGTCTCTATCTATAGTGGTGGGTGGGGAGGAGCCTTCTGCTGTACTGTCCTGTCTCCATCTATAGTGGTGGGTGAGGGAGGAGCCTTCTGCTTTACTCTCCTGTCTCCATCTATAGTGGTGGGTGAGGGAGGAGCCTTCTGCTGTACTGTCCTGTCTCTATCTATAGTGGTGGGTGGGGGAGGAGCCTTCTGCTGTACTGTCCTGTCTCTGTCTATAGTGGTGGGTGGGGAGGAGCCTTCTGCTGTACTGTCCTGTCTCCATCTATAGTGGTGGGTGAGGGAGGAGCCTTCTGCTTTACTCTCCTGTCTCCATCTATAGTGGTGGGTGAGGGAGGAGCCTTCTGCTTTACTCTCCTGTCTCCATCTATAGTGGTGGGTGAGGGAGGAGCCTTCTGCTTTTCTCTCCTGTCTCCATCTATGGTGGTGGGTGAGGGAGGAGCCTTCTGTTCCAATCTCCATCTTCGTGAATTAGGAATATAGATCGCTATAACTTCCCCCAGCAGATAACCTGGTCATAGACCATCAGGTCTTGTGTTATCTGTCCTTCCCATGTACTGTCCTCCAGCAGATAGCCTCGTCATAGACCATCAGGTCTTGTGTTATCTGTCCTTCCCATGTACTGTCCTCCAGCAGATAACCTCATCATAGACCATCAGGTCTTGTGTTATCTGTCCTTCCCATGTACTGTACTCCAGCAGATAACCTCGTCATAGACCATCAGGTCTTGTGTTACCTGTCCTTCCCATGTACTGTCCTCCAGCAGATAACCTCGTCATAGACCATCAGGTCTTGTGTTATCTGGCTCTCCCATGTACTGTCCTCCAGCAGATAACCTGGTCATAGACCATCAGGTCTTGTGTTACCTGTCCTTCCCATGTACTGTCCTCCAGCAGATAACCTCGTCATGGACCATCAGGTCTTGTGTTATCTGTCCTTCCCATGTACTGTCCTCCAGCAGATAACCTCATCATAGACCATCAGGTCTTGTGTTATCTGTCCTTCCCATGTACTGTTCTCCAGCAGATAACCTCGTCATAGACCATCAGGTCTTGTCTTATCTGGCTCTCCCATGCGCTGTCTGTCATGATCGTGTCTTCCCTCTCACCAC